>NC_058130.1:233559690-233635068 GCF_016433145.1 Gracilinanus agilis
TCTCTCTCTCTTTCTCTCTCTCTCTTTCTCTCTCTCTCTCTCTCTCTCTCTTTCTCTTTCTCTTTCTCTCTCTGCCTCTCTTTCTCTCTCTGTCTCTGTCTCTCTCTGCCTCTCTCTCTCTGTCTCTCTCTCCCTCCCTGTCTCCCTCACTCCCTCTCTTTATAAGTTCTTTCCTGTTTCAACACTTCTTGACTCTCTTTATTATTAAGTTGCTCCACATTTCAGTCTGAATTCAATGGATTTAGTTTGCAAAACATGCTAATTTTTCAATCCTTTCAGAATTTGTGACAGAAACTCAAATGCTACTCCTTTCTCACTTCTGAAGTTTTATAATATTGACATCTTATTTATTTTTTAGTTACAATCTTCAGTAAGTCAATTTTATCCCTGGCTTTTTGGATGAGGAAGAACAAACAAACAAAAAACAAACAAAAACAGCAGCAACAACAAGAACAACTTTCCTTCTTTTCTGTCCCTCTTGGGTTTGATGTTACTTAAAATTATTGTCTTAATTTAGATATAATTCTCTTTGCTAGAGATCTTGGAAATTCAAACAATTGCAAGATTATTTTATTTCTCTCAATAATTACAAAGAATACCAGTGATTACACACAATATTAACAAATACCCTCTTTTCTTGCATCTACTTTCAATCTCCATAACCCTATAAATAGGATCATCTGAGTCATAAGATCATAGATTATAAATTGGTAAGAAGTTTAATGGTTATTTCATCCAACTTTGTCTTTTATAAATTAGGAATCAGACTCATAGAAGGTAAATGATTTTCTTAAGATGACGTGTAGGGAAGAACATTCTGAACTACCATTAGAATCTACCCTTTGTATCCAAATAGATAATGTTCTACTGAAATCTGCTTGGATAGCCTTTGTTACAGGGGATTCTCCTCTGCTGTCATGCTTGTAGCTTTTGACTTTACCCAAGTATTTGACTTGGGTATCACTTTTATCATCTCTTGTTATAAAAACAATAGAGGGATTGATGGATATTAATAATAATAGAGGCTATGAAGGTTAGAGGCTTTGAAGGTGGATTGGATTTTGGTGGGAAAGAGAGCACACTCTCGCCCATGGCCTCTGTGCTGGTGCTGCTGGCCAAAGGCTATGTCTCTCCTCTCCTGACAGGCTTGCTCAACTGAGCCTATCAGCTAACTCTTATAACAGCTGCCCAACTGAGAGGTTGTGGGTGTAGTTGACCTCTCAGGTCCCCAACCAGGGGTGGAGTAATTATTTATAAGGGCTATTGATGCACTATTTGAATAACAGTGAAATCTGACTGTATATGGTTCTCCCCTTCCCTAGGGTTTTGATATATTGACCATTCAGAAAAGGTACTTGAAAACAAAACACTATCTTTGATTCTAAATAATGGGGTTAGGAACATGAGAAAAGGAGAGAGGTTTGGGGAATCTTATTTGCTAGTATCCTAAGCTAATGATCAACTAATTGAGAAAACTAAATCAAGTAGAGGCTGGAGGATCTTCACCCTCTCACTAACTCTGGCCTGACTTGGCTAAAGCCAAGCCAAAGTTTAGGGAAGGTTATTGATGATCTTTGATGATGGTGTCACAGTTCTCTTTCAGCTCTATTGTCAATTATGGTAACTGCTCTCTAGCACTCAGTAGGACAGGTTGGTTTACAGGTACAGGTACAGGTACAGGCCTACCCTCCCTCGAGACCTCCCACCTCCCAAGTTCTGCTCCAGAGTGAGCCCCATATGCTGGGCCTGGTGGGTATTTATAGGGTTGGCTCCAATGGACTTTTTGCCCTGGGTACATTTGCATCTGGGTACATTCTGAGGTGTTCAACTTGTCACTCAAAGTTGGTGTCCATCTTGTCCCAGAAATCAATATAGCACTCAAATGAAATTAAGGATTTTTTAATAGCTCTTTTGGAAAAGCAGCTGCTTTGACTCAGTGAAGTCTTCTGAGGGAAACAAATTATTTTGGTCTGATTTTGTTTTTCCTTTTTGAGGAAAATGATTTTCTCTTTCAAGCTAAATAGCTAAGGCCTTCAGCTTAAAATTTGTCTATTCACTGCCTCAGCTTACTCATCACTGGGTTTAGAGTCTCTTTAGGCAACCTCATTCTAGTTCATGGTGAGTATTTCATATTCTTTCTTATTTTAATAGGTGAAGACTAAACTATTCCTGGTCAAGATTTAAGTCAGGGAGGTTGACTTAGAAATTACTAAATATCTGTGGGCTTTGGAATAATCAAGTTTTTAAATTCTGAAGACATATGGCTTTTTCATGTAGATGACTGAGCTGGATAAAAGTCATAGAGTCAAAGGTAAACCCAGGAAATAAGGTTATTTTCTCCTTTTCTTGTCAGCTGCATTCCTGGATGATTTACAGATGCAGAAAATACTAGCTAAAGGAACTTTAAGTTTATTCTCATAATAATGATTGCCATAATATGACATTTTAATCCTTAATCACATAGCTAGTAAGTGCCAGAAATAGGATTTAGACTCAAGTCTTTCTGGATTCAACTATGGAGAAACTGACTTATTTAATTAAATCCAAGTTTACTCACTTACATAAGGAAAAATAATTGGTTCATTAACAAAGTCTTAGTATGTAGAAAAGGCATTTTTTCTTTGTGGGTAGGTACACTTAGGGAAGCAATTCACAGAGCAGCAAAAATAATAATAGGTAACAAGTAAAAAGTGCTTACTCTGTGCCAGGCATTGTACTAAGTATTTTAAATTATTATCTCATGAGATCCTCAAATCAACACTGAAAGGTAAGAGATAGTATTATCCCCATTTTAAAGATGAGGAAACTGGGGTAAACAGAGCCTTAGTGACTTGACAAAGACATTCAACTATAAATGTCTGAGATTGAAATTGAAATTAATTCTTCCTGACTCCAGCTCTGTGCTCTATCCACTGTGATAACTAATTGGTGAATTGGAACAGAGAGCTAAATCATAAGGACAAAGAACTATCCATTTTGTATTTATCATTTTACAAATGAGTATTTGGTGGTATAGATAAATTAGGTAGCTTAACCAGAGTTACATTGCAATAAAGTGAGTGTTTGAGGTGGGATTTGAAACCTGGTTTTCCTGACTCCAAAATATGTTCCACATTCACTAGGTTCTAGATCCATCTTCTCATTTTATGGATATGTAAAGTAAGGGCCAGAGAAAGGAAGCCACTTCTCATGATCACAGAAATAACAAATAGATTAATAATTCTAATCTCCACAAAAACTGCTGGGAAAATTAGAAAATAGTATGGCAGAAGCTAGGTATAGACCAATATCTCACACCCTATACCAAGACAAGATCAAACTGGATATATGATTTAGATATAATGAATGATACTATAACTGAATTAGGGGAACACAGATCTTTGAAGAAAGGAAGAATTTATGACTAAACAAGAGAGAGTATTATAAGATGTAAATAATTTTGATTATATTAAATTTAAAAATGGTTTTGAATAAACAAAACTAATCTAACCAAGAGTGAAAGGGAAACAACAAACTGGGAAAAATGTTTATAACAAATGTCTTTGATAAAGGTCTAATTTCTCAAAATTTTAAAGAACTAAGTCAAATGTATAAGAATACAAACCATTCCCTTATTGTCAAATAGTTAAAGGATATGAACAAGAGATTTTCAGATGAAGAAATCTAAGCCAATAATAATCATTTGAAAAAATGTTCTAAATCACTCTTGATTAGTGAAATGCAAATTCAAACAATGCAGAGGTAACACCTTATGCCTATCAGATTGGTCAATATGACAGTAAAGAAAAGTAATAAATATTGGAGGGGATGTGGCAAAACTGGGACATTAATGCATTGTTGATGGAGTTGTGAACTGGTCTAACCATTTTGGAAGGCAATTTGGAACTATACCCAACTTTAATCTGATAATTCCACGTTTCTTGCTTTATATCCCAAAGATATAATTAAAAAAGGGAAAAGAACATACTTGTACAAAAATATTTAAAGCTGCTCTTTTTATGGTGACAAAGAATTGGAAATTGAGGGAATGTCTATCAATTGAGGAATGACTGGACAAATTGTGGTACATGTTAGTAATGGAATACTTCTGTGCTGTAAGAAATGATAAGCAAGATGATTTTATAAAAAGCTGAAAATATATGTAGGAACTGATGTAGAGTGAAGTAAGCAGAACTGGGAGAACATTGTACACAATAACAACAATATTGAATAATGATTATCTGTGACAACCTGGCTACTCTCAGCAATACAATGATCTGTGACAATCCTGAAAGACTTATGATGGGAAATACTTTCCTCCTCCAGAGAAAGAACTGTTGGAGTCATCTTTAAATCAGTGTATCTTTGGTTTTATTTTGGGGTTTTGGTTATGTATGAGTGTGCTCTTAAAACAGTGACCAATGTGGAAGTGCATTTTGCATGACAATGAAAAATGAAAAATGAAATTTAATCTAATTTAATTTAAAAAAGAAAAATAATACTAATATCAGGTTCCATAACTTTGAATCCTAAATTTAGAGTATTTTCTATTAAACTATGATAGCCTAAATAATAAAATTTTAATTTAGGAATAGTTCAGTCTAAAAGAATATTCTTTGATTCTTATCTCTCTTTCCTTACTTCTTTTCTCCCCACCTCTAGCTCTCTGTGTCTCCTTCTCTCTCATCCCTTTCTAGGTTACTGTTGAACTTTCACTTGTTATATTTTAAGTTGGATGATTTTACTAACATGTAGGGAAAATTTCTAAAGGTTATTAATCATACTCACAATGTATGATTAAGTTTAAGTTATATAAAATAATACATACAAAAAAACCTCACTGGGCCCCTGCCCTTATATCTCTCCAATCCCTGCTGAATTCCTTATCCCATTTTAAACTTATTAATGCAAGAAACTTGTTTTATATACAATTTGAATATTTCCTAGGTCTTTGCTCTAGGAATTAATAAATGTTTATTGCTTAAACAATTCACCTGACCCCTGATTTGATATGAGTACTTGAGTTAGCTTGTTTCTATTATCCTAATTTATTTTTTTAGGATTGAATTTCTTTTGTGCTTTGCTTAGCCTTTTTTTGGATTGGAGTAATGGTTTGTTAATTGCCTTAATTTGACCATACTGGTTAATGCCAGACTATACTCAGTGTTAATTTTTTGCCAACCTTAACTTTCACTTCCTGTCCACTTATAACAGATTTCATTGATTTAGGGTTTTCACTTATCTACCAAGAGCATCATTGGACTCTTTGACATGTAATAGCAAAGATTATGGCCTTCAAATTATTTCGTACTATTAGGATCTTTTCTCATCACTTCATCAGTCTTCAGACATTTGCCTAATCCTAGATCTTCATTTCCAAATACCCTATCTATAACACTTTCTATCATTATTCCTAAATTTTAAAATAAAGCTTGCATCCAGACATCAATTCCTTAATTCATTTACTACATCATCATTAATGCTTGTTTGGTACTTATATCATGGAAAAATATTCAATTTGGCAGTAGTCATAATACCAGAAATTAACATATTGATTGATCACTGCAAAATATTTCATAAATATATTCACATCTATGTATGAGAACTCTAAATTTTCTAGGACAGGAAATTGTTTTCTTCATTTGACAGATGATGAAAATCACTGAGAGGTTGAAAGTTTTGCTAAACACCACATGAGGAGTAAGAGAAAGAGCTGGGATTTAAATTTAGGTCTTCTAATTGAAATTCAGTACTTTCCCCCATAAATACACACATACACATACACAGTCACTCATACTCACACACACAAACATATATATGCATATGATCAAAAAATAAATGCAAGCATGCAAACATATACACATGAAATTAAATTAAATATCTGGCTTCCCTATCTTGCCCTGGCAAGATAGAAGTTCCTTGTAGATCTAGTTTCACTCTGATTGACATGAGGCTTTTGAACTATATTTTCTGATCTAGCTTTTTTTTTCATGTCTTCATAGTTTCCTTGGTGGTCCTGAGCCTGGGAGTTCACTATGTTAATTTCAAATTTAGTGTGAATATTTGCTTAGTTCACTGCCTCGAAGACCTTCTTAGTTGCCCAGTTTTAGTTGCCCAGTTTTAGCCTCCCCAGTAGCAGGAATTATAGGTATCTATTAACACAATTCACATTATTTCCACTACATTTTGTTAGTAAGTGAATTTAAAAAAGATAAATAAAAATGATAAAAGCAGAAATTATTAGAAAATGGTGTTTTTCCCTTCTTTTCTTTTTCTTTTCATTTAATTTATTTTTAAGGAAAAATCTTGCAAAAGCATCATTGACTTCAGAGAGACAGATGAAAAGGATTTCTGTTTATTAATTTTCTTTAGAAATCACTGATTTTTTAAGTTCCAGGAAAAGCTAAAATAATCACTATATTAGCTGACAGAATTACACTTTTCCCTTCTTTTAAACCTAAAACATCTTTGTGCCAACTGGCATCAAATTCATGAGTGAATAAGAAAAACAAACAGATCAACAAAACCCACACTGACTTTAGTTCTTTCTATATTTGACTTCAAGTGTCAAATCACAGGGCAGATGAATCAGTTTGTTTTATTTCCACCCATCTGTTCCACCATGAAATGGCATAACCCTTCAACTTCTGAAGGAAAATATATTCATTTAGTACTAGACAGATATTCTTTGTGGTATAGTTGATCATTGTTATTCATGGCAAAAATTTGGCTTAAGCCACAGCTGTCAGTCAAAAAACTGTGATTACAATGGAGTTCTTTGAGAGATCCAAATACCCTTAAGGGCTTTCATGAAAAGCTTGATTCTCTTAAGGCACAAAAGAACTTCCCAACATGTGACCAATATTAAATAATTATTAGGAAACAAATTAAATTGAAATAAATTATAATTTTCTACTATCCAAGTTCAGGTCTACTCTTTGGGATTCTATCGACTCCAAATTAAGAACTTTTGCATACAGATTGAACCTTTGATTTTACTAGTATTGGGAAGAGACCTTGGTAAAGAAATTCTCTATCAATGCAAGTCAGTATCTTCTCTTCCACTAAGCCTCACATAATTTCCTGAAGCACTGGGAGACTAACTAATTTGCTCAGGATCACACAGCTAGATGTGTCAGAGGTAGAAATTGAATTTTGTCTCACTGGGTCTAAAACTGTCTCTTTGTCCACTATGCCACATTGTTTTTTTAAGCTGCTATACCTCTGAATACACACACACACACACATACACAAATGTGCAAGTGTTCTTATGTAGCTCAATGTAATAGATAAAAATACACAGGATAGCACATGAAATATATATTATTCCTTCTTATTTCTTCCTCTTCCTGTTCTGGTGGAGGCTAAGATGTCAATTTTTAAATGATGGGACAAAAAGGCTAATACAAGTCTATGTGGGATTCCACATAAATACCAATAAACATATATATCTCTATGTAGCATATTATATAATTATACATATAAATGTAATCCATATATATATTATACACAAATGCATATACAGATTTGTATATATTATTATATTATATAACCATCATTGTCAACCAGAAGAGGCTTTTACAAATTTGGAGGAAAGTCAATGTTTTTCTCCAAATTTAGAGTTGAAAGACTCCCAAAACCTCATGTAGACAGAATTCTTATTTTACCAATGTAAATTTTTTATAGATTCTCAGATTTCGGAGGGACCAGAGTCCTTCTCATTACAACCTTGCTAAGAAGATCTCCCCACATATCTGAATATAGTCATTGAGCCTTTTTCTTGAAGAACTTTAGTTATGAGGGTGACACTCAATAAAGGTATTCATTACCTTTTTAGATATCACTAAAAGGTTAGATACATTTTTTCTTCTATCTGCCCTAGATTTTTCTTTTCTCTAATTTCCAAAGATTGCTACCTGATCTACCTTCTAGTGAGAACACACTTTTCTCACATCATAATTCTCTAGACACCTAAAGAAAGCTATTGTATTTCTACTATTTCCTCTTCTTTAGATTGGATGCCCCCAGTTTTTTTTTTTTAAAAACTCATGGCATGATTTTGTGACCATTGGTGATTCTGCTTGACCTTCTCTTGATTATCTTCAGCTTTTAAATATCCTTCCTAAAATGAGAAGTCAATAAATGAAAACAATACCCTAGATACATCCTGGTCAGGCCATACATTCATGGAACTATTGCCTCCATAGTATACTCTCTCTATATAGTCAAATCTCACATTTACTTCTTTTTAAAATTTCTTTTCCTACAATATTACACTGTTTGTTTATATAATATTGCACTATTTTTAATATTAGTTGGTTTGCAGTTTACCAAAAAAAACCACCAGAGAATTCTACTTATAATTGGTCATATTTCCCTATTTAATACAGGCAATTAAAATATATAAAATTTTTAAATTTATCTCTTTTGTAGAAAATTGAGGCTTGATATGTCATTTCATTTATTGGAACTTATCCAGAGTCACAAATCTAGTATGTGTCAGAGGTGACTTGAACTTGTCTTCCTGATTCTATGACCATTTCTCATGATGAGCCTTTACTGTTGTAGTTATACATTATCTTATTAGATTCAGTCCAAAAGACTATCCTGAATCCTAGGTTAAACTTGGAAAAAAGATCTTTTCAGATCTTGATTCTGATATTTATTCAATTGGTAATCCTTTCTAGCTCTGTATCATATATGTATTTATTTGTAAATGTATTTATTTGTTAAATTAAAATATGCAGTTAACTCCTCCCTGTGTTCTCTCCCTTCATTAAAGAAGACATCATTTTAAAAAATGAGATATGTATATATAAAACTATGTCATTTTTATTCATCAGTTCTTTCTCTGGAGGTGAATATACACAAGTCATTCTTTAAATAGTATTTCTGTTGCTGAATATATTATATTGGTTCTGTTCATTTCAGTCTCCATAATTTCATTAGGTCTTTCCATGTTTTTTTTTTCTAAAATTGACTTGTCATCTCTTACAGCTCAGTAGTATTATGCCTATTTGATAAACATTCTTTCTATTTATTTTTTCAAATTAACTAGATGTGCACTTAATAAATATTCTTTCTATCCTTTTTATAATTAATTGATGATGATGATGATCATGATGATCTTGATTATCATCATGAAATATGGTTTGGCATTGCTCTTTTGAGGTCTCCATTAAAGACTTCTTTTTAGCTTGATTCAAAAAAATTAATAATACCTTTTTGAGGGAGTCATAAATCCACTTTCATTCATTTTCTTTTTGTTCTCTTCTCCCTGTTTTGCCATAATTATAAGGAACTTGATTATGAAGGGTTTTGAATTCAAAAAGACATTATAAGTCCTGAAAGAGGATATTTATATGATTTATGAATTATTTTTGAAGTTTAATTAGCAGCTAAGTTCAGGCAAGTTTGAAGTACATACAAATTAGAAGTAGGAAGACTAAGTATTGTGACACTGATTTAGATTGTATGGCACAAAAGGTAGTGAGAAATCACAGATAATTAAAAAAAACAATATGTGAGAGATGCAGAATATGTTATGTTGCTCTCATAGGAAAGGAGGAACTTAGAAAAAAGTATGAGTATTGATGAGCTAGTAAATTCCATTTGAGATATTTTGTTTTCTCTACCCTTTATATGATCAAATATGTGGAATAAAACATACACCTTTATTTATTAAGACAAATCTTTAAAAGAAAAATTACCTACCTTATGAAAATAACATTTTCCTTTCTGAATTTTCCAAGACTTAATGTCAAACTCTGACAAGGCTAGTCATTCTTCTTGTCACAACTATGTTTCATAAAATTGAAAATTATAGGTGGTTTTATAGAACAAGTGGTATTGCATGAGCCATATAATGCTATTTGTACGTAGGCATATTTAACTAATTAGATGGCTTTAGCAAACCTTGCCAACAGATTTGAGAGATGAAGAGCTAAACGCAACTTACTAAATCAACTCATAATATTTTCTGAGAAAGTACAGCTTATTTATAAAGCCCTAAGTGCTGGGAGTGTGAAAGGTGTCTTTCATAAAACTAAGCATTAGCTAAATATGATTCTTGTTAACTTTTACAATGTTATTGCCATCTATATTTGTCATTCTCAGACTTGCTATAAATCATAATATTGAGTTTATATCTACACACATATGCACACAAGTGTGTAAATATATTTATTTCTAACAAGGATATAAAAAATGCCTGTTATATCTGCCATTTATCTATGCACTTGTCTAGTTATCTGTGATTCCATGGATCAGTCTATATATCTAACATATCTACATATTTCTTACTCCTCTCTATATCATTTATATATGTATATGTGTGAGTGCATGTATGTATATATATATCATATTCTTGTGAATTTTTGGAACTATGATTTTATTAATATTGGCATCTCTCATTGAGAAAGTTCCTTTTACTGATGTAAATCAGCATCGGATTTGCAAGGTATAGGCTTAGCCAGTTATTGCTTGGGACAAAGTGAGTTTATGTGTACATAGCCAATATGTATAAAAGGCAGGACTTGAAGTTATGTCTGGCTCTAAGACCACCCCTTTACTATGCTTCTCTCACAAAAATAAATGTATAGGACTTTCTGGTTAAGATGGTAGCAGAGTAAAAAGCAGCTGCTTAACCTCTCCTAAATGAAACATACAGGACTCCTCAATAAGACATAAAAACAAATCTAGAGGAACAAAGGGACACCACAACAGGGTGCAGCAGTGGAGGTACATGGAATCAGGGCATTTCCATGCTATAAAGGGGTGAAACAGCTCTCACTAAAACGCAAGTTAAACAACTCCCTACCCCACCCCACACCACCTACAGTGCCAAAGCCAGCTCACAAGAGTTAGAGCAAGTTTGGGGCACACATTAAGTCCTTGGCAAATATCTGGGGTCACCAGGGCCTGCACCTGAGAGCAGCAAGACTTAAGACCACAAGAGGCTAAAGAAGTCTCAGACTTTGAACAAAGACCCTGAGCACAGGCAGGAGTGCGGGCTTGGACGCAAGCCCAGACACGGATCTTGAGAGCAGGCGAGGACTCAGATCTAGAGAGCAGATGCAGACCTTGAGTGGGGACCCAGTGCAGAGGGGTTCACAACTGTGGAAGCAGCACCCTGAGACTGTAAAAGGAGCCTCAGGCAGAGGAACAAGCAAGGGGATCACTAGGAGGCTTGACCCTGGTAACAAATAGATCTGAGACCTCAGGAGCCTAAAGAGCCCAGACAGACCCTGAGTGTGAGGATAAACCTGAGAGGGCACAGGACTAACAATGGCAAGCCAGAGACAACAACCCAAAAAGAGAAAGATCATCAAGAAGAAATATGTAACACTCCACAACATTTACACAGATAAAATCCAGACAAAAGAGCAAACAGCAGAGAAGAAAAAACAAGTAATCATATCCAAACCTTCCCAAAATAAAGAAAACTGGCCACAAGCTATTGAAGAGTTCAAATCTGAGATGATGAGAAAGATGGAAGAGATTTGGCAAGAGAAGTGGGAAATAGCTCAAAAGGAAATTATCAGATTAGAAAACAGAAACTCCCAATTGGAGAAAGATGCCCCAAAATCAAACAAAATGGTAAGCAAATTGAAAACCAAAATCTGGCAAGAAAATAATAGTTTAAAAGGCAGAATTTTGCAATTGGAAAGTGAGGTTCAGAAATCAAATGAACTGATGAGCAAATTGAATACCAGAAATGACCAGATTGAAAAGGAAAACCAGTCCCTAAAGGCTAGAATTGAGCAATTAGAAGCTAATGATCTCTCAAGACAGCAAGGACAAATAAAACAAAGTCAAAAGACGGATAAAATAGAAGTAAACATGAAATATCTCAATGAGAAAGTGACAGACCAAGAAAACCGGCCTAGAAGAGACAATCTGAGAATCATTGGTCTTCCTGAAAAAGCAGAAATTAATAGAAATTTGGAATCCATACTAAAATGAATTATTCAGCAAAATTACCCTGAAGTTCTACAGCAAGAAAGCAAGAAAGACATTGAAAGGACCCATAGATAACCCTCTACACTAGACCCAGAAAAGACAGAGAAACTTGAATGAATAAGAAAAATAGGATATTCTATTACACACAAAGAGGGCATAGGAAGGGGGGCAGGGATGAATAATATTATAAGAAGGAGAGGAAGAGAGCATTAAGAGGTAATAGTTAAACCTTATTCTCAGTGTAAATAACCTTGAGAGGGAAGAGTAGCTTTATCCATTGGGATATAAAACTCTATCTAATCCTACTGAGAAAGTCAGAAGGGATAAACCAAGGGAAACAGGGGAGTGGGGAGGTCATAAAAGGGAGGGGAGAAGAAGGGGGAGGGAATTCATTAGGCCTTAAAAATAAGTAGAGGGGAATAATAAGGGAGGAGGTAAAAAGGGAAATAAATCAAGGGAGGGGATGAGGGTTATTGGCATAAAGCAAACTACTGATTTAAAAGGAAATAGTGTAAGAAGAAGAGGTAGAACTAGGAGAGGATACCAAAATGTCAGTGAATACAAAACTGATAATTATAACTCTGAATGTGAATGGGATGAACTCGCCCATAAAAAGGAAGCAAATAGCAGAGTGGATTAGATACCAAAATCCTACCATAACTTGTCTACAAGAAACACATATGAGGCAGGAGGACATACACAGGTTTAAGGTAAAGGGCTTGAGCAAAATCCTTTGGGCCTCAAATGAGAAAAAGAAGGCAGGAGTGGCAATTATTATTTCTGATAAAGACAGAGTAAAAATACATATGATTAAAAAAGACAGGGAAGGTCATTACATCCTGATTAAAGGCAGTATAAACAATGAGGAAATAACATTGCTCAATATGCATGCACCCAATGGCATAACCAGATTCGTAATTGAAAAACTGGCAAATCTCAAGAAGGAAATAGATAGTAAAACCATACTAATAGGAGATCTAAATATCCCTCTTTCAGATTTAGATAAATCAAACCAAAAAATAAATAAGAAACAGGTAAGAGAGATGAATGAAGTCCTAGAAAAATTAGATTTGATAGATATGTGGAGAAAAATAAATAGGAACAAAAAGGAATACACCTTCTTTTCAGCTGCACATGGTACATTCACAAAGATTGACCATGTAATAGGGCATAGAAACGTTGCAAATAAATGCAAAAGAGCAGAAATAATAAATGTAATCTTCTCAGACCATAATGCAATAAAAATAATAATTAATAAGGGCACCTGGATAGGCAAATCACTAATTGGAAATTAAATAATATGATTCTCCAAAACCAGTTAGTCAATGAAGAAATCATAGAAACAATCAACAATTTCATTGAAGAGAAAAACTCTGTGGGATGGAGCCAAGGCAGTACTCAGGGGAAAATTTATATCCTTGAGTGCTTACATTAACAAATTAGGGAGGGCAGAGATTAAGGAATTGGGCTTGCAACTTAAAAAATTAGAAAGTGAGCAAATTAAAAATCCCCAGATGAAAATTAAATTAGAAATAATAAAAATCAAGGGAGAAATGAATAAAATTGAAAGTAAAAGAACTATTGAATTAATAAATAAGACTAGAACCTGGTGTTTTGAAAAAAGCAGGTAAAATAGACAAAGTACTGGTCAATCTAATAAAAAAAGTAAAGAAGAAAACCAAATTGACAGTATCAAAGATGAAAAGGGAGACCTCACCTCTAATGAAGGAGAAATTAAGGCAATCATTAAAAACTATTTTGCCCAATTATATGGCAATAAATATAACAATCTAGGAGATATGGATGAATATTTACAAAAATATAAATTGCCTAGATTAACAGCAGAAGAAATAGAATACCTAAATAATCCCATATCAGAAAAAGAAATTGAACAAGTCATCAAAGAACTCCCTAAAAGAATTGCCAGGGCCTGATGGATACACAAGTGAATTGTATCAGACATTCAAAGAGCAACTAATCCCAATACTATACGAATTATTTGATATAATAAGCAAAGAAGGCGTCCCACCAAATTCGTTTTATGACACATTGATTCCCAAGCCAGGTAGATCAAAAACAGAGAAAGAAAACTACAGACCAATCTCTCTAATGAACATAGATGCAAAAATTTTAAATATAATATTAACAAAGAGACTCCAGCAAGTTATCAAGAGAATTATCCACCATGATCAGCTGGGATTAATATCAGGAATGCAAGGATCGTTCAACATTAGGAAAACCATCCACAAATTTGACCATATCAAAAATCTAACAAACAAAAATCACATGATTATCTCAATAGATGCTGAAAAAGCCTTTGACAAAATACAGCACCCATTCCTATTGAAAACCCAGGAAAGGATAGTAATAGAAGGGCCTTTCCTAAAAATAATAGACAGTATATACCTATAACCATCAACAAGCTTCATATGCAATGGGGATAAATTAGAAACCTTCCCAATAAGATCAGGAGTGAAACAAGGATGCTCATTATCACCTCTACATTCAACATAGTACTAGAAACACTAGCAGTAGCAATTAGAGAAGAAAAAGAAATTGAAGATATCAAAATAGGCAGTGAGGAGACTAAGGTATCACTCTTTGCAGATGATATGATGGTATACTTAAAAAATCCTAGAGAATCAACTAAGAAACTTGTAGAAATAATCAACAACTTTAGCAAAGTTTCAGGATGCAAAATAAATGCACATAAATCATCAGCATTTCTGTATATTTCCAACACATCACAGTAGCAAGAGGTAGAAAGAGAAAGACCATTTAAAATCACTAGACAATATAAAATACTTAGGAATCTATCTACCAAAACAAACACAGGAAATTACATGAAAACAACTACAAAACAATTTCCAAACAATTACAACTAGATGTAAACAATTGGAAAAATATTGATTGCTAATGGGTAGGATGAGGTAACATAATAAAAATGACCATTCTACCCAAATTAATTTACCTTTTTAGTACCATACCTATCAAACTACCAAAAAATTTTTTTACTGAATTTGGAAAAACTATAACAAAGTTCTTTTGGAAGAACTAAAGATCAAGAATATCAAGGGAAATAATGAAAAAAAAAGTGAAGGAAGGTGGCCTAGAAGTACCAGATATTAAACTGTAATATAAAGAAGCAGTCATCAAAACGTTAAGGTAGTGGCTAAGAGACAGAAGGGAGGATCAGTGTAATAGACATGGGATAAGTGACATCAGCAAGAGCCTAAAGAGCCCAACTTTTGGGACAAAAATCCGCTATTTGACAAAAACTACAGGGAAATTTGGAAAACAATATGGTTTAGATCAACATCTCACACCCTACACCAAGATAAATTCAGAATGGGTGAATGACTTGAATATAAACAGGGAAACTATAAATAAGTTAAGTGAACATAGTATAGTTTACTTGTCAGATCTCTGGGAAAGGAAAGTTTTTAAAACCAAGCAAGAGTTAGAGAAAATTACAAAATGTAAAATAAATTATTTTGATTATATCAAACTAAAAAGCTTTTGTACAAACAAAAACAATGTAGCCAAAATCAGAAGGGAAACAACAAATTGGGAAAAATCTTTATAACAAAAACCTCTGACAGGGTTCTAATTACTCAAATATACAAGAAGTTAAAACAATTGTATAAAAAATCAAGCCATTCCCCAATTGATAAATGGGCAAGAGACATGAATTGGCAATTTTCAGATAAAGAAATCAAAAGTATCAATAAGTACATGAGAAAGTGTTCCAAATCTCTAATAATTCAAGAAATGCAAATCAATACAACTCTCAGGTTTCACTTCAAACCTAGCAGATTGGCTAAAATAAAAAAAGGGGAGAGTAATTTATGCTGGAAGGGATGTGGCAAAACTGGGACATTAATGCATTGCTGATGGAGTTGTGAACTGATCCAACCATTCTGTCTGACAATTTGGAACTATGCCCAAAGGGCTATAAAAGAATGCCTGCCCTTTAATCCAGCCATACCATTGTTGGCTTTGTAACCCAAAAGTATCACAGATAAACAGACCTGTATGAAAATATTTATAGCTGTGCTTTTTGTGGTGGCAAAAAACTGGAAAAGGAGTGTATGTCCTTCAATTGGGGAATGGCTGAACAAACTGTGGTATATGCGGGTGATGGAATACTATTGTGCTCAAAGGAATAATAAACTAGAGGAATTCCATGTGAACTGGAAAGACCTCCAGGAATTGATGCAGAGTGAAAGGAGCAGAGCCAGAAGAACATTGTACACAGAGACCAATACACTGTGGTAAAATTGAATGTAATGGACTTCTGTACTAGCAGCAATGCAATGACCTAGGACAATTCTGAGGGATTTATGGAAAAGAACGCTACCCACATTCAGAGGAGGAACTCCAGGAGTGGAAACAGAAGAAAAATAACTGCTTGAATACATGGGTTGAGGCAGACATGATTGGGGATGTAGACTCGAAACTACCACACCAATGCAACTATCAACTATTTGGAAATAGGTCATGATCAATGACACACGTTAAAACCAGTGGAAATACGCATCAACCATGGGTGGGGAGCTTGGGGGGTTAAGGGGGAAATTAAGAGCATGAAAATATAACCATGTTAACTTTTCTAAAAAATAAATATTAATTAACATTTAAAAAAACAAAAACAAAAATGTATAATTTTTATTATATATATAAATTTATATATTTTATAAATATATAAAATGTATAAAAATTATAATCCATATATGTATTATTATCCACGCTATGGACACATTCTTATGAGACTAAATGATGGATTTAATGACTCCAAAAGGAACAAATGACTGTGATATATGTGGCAGCATATATATATGTGTGTATGTGTATATATATATATGTGTGTGTGTGTGCATATATATATATATATATATATATAGTTAAAGGGATTTTCTTAATCTCTCCCTCTGTCTCTTTAAGAGGCAAGAGAGTAGGATTGCAGGATTTCTCAGCAGAACAGGACTGACAGCTGTCAGTGAGCCAGAGCTGAAGATTCCATTACCAGGGATACTAGAAGAGAGAAAAAAGATGTAGTGCTGATAGGTAGGGGCTTTTTGCCTCTGGATCTGGAGAGCAGGAGGTCTGTCTCTGAGGCAAGGGTGACTGGTGGTTGGCTACTGAGAACTGGTTTATAGAAAACTGATTGATGGAGTTTGTGGGTGGTGGCTGTCAATTATTTAGGAATATAGGTAGTTAGTGAATCAATTTTTAGATATAGTCCGTTGTTTGCCAAGCAAAAAGAACCTGTCCTCAGAAGACAGTTTTTTTTTTTGTTTGTTTTTGTTTTTTTTTATCTTGGGACTCCAGTCTAGGAGCATAGGGCCACAACCAGTAGGCAATGGGTCACACAGTCGCTCAGGGTCACCCAGCTGGGAAGTGTCTGAGCCCGGGTTTGAACCTAGGACCTTTTCGTCTCTAGGCCTGGCTCTCAATCCACTGAGCTACCCCAGCTGCCCCTAATTTAGGTTGCAGTTTTTTTAGCAGATGTAGTTTTTTTTTTACAGGGTGGGGTTGCTAGCCCCACGCCCAACCCTCCTCCTTTTTCATCCGGGCTAGGGACCATCCTTGGCCCAGGAGTGGTAAGGGTGGGCAAAAGGGGTCAAGTGACTTGCCCAAGGTCACACATCTGGAAGTGTCTGAGGCCAGACTTGAACCTAGGACCTCCAGTCTCTAGGCCTGGCTCTCAATCCACTGAGCCACCCAGCTGCCCCTGGGTTAGAGGTAGGTTATTAGAAATTTTAGATAGTATTAGGAATTTAGATATAGTCATAGGGTATTGTAATAATAAACTCTTTCCTCTTTTTCTATTTTCTCTCTGTACTTCTCAAATTAAACTAAGTATTTTATTCCACTGCTTTCCTTACTTTTGTCAGACTCCTACTTTTAACACTTAAAATCCACAGATATGTACATATCTATATATAAAACCACTTTTATCTGCATTTTTATTTTTAAATTTCCTTGTTAGTTTGCTTCTTGGAAACCAATTGTGATTAACATATTAACAGTAGTTTGAGTAGAATGAGCTAGGACATAATATAACAATCTTATCTATATTATAATTTTATTATTTGAATTCAGAATATTAAGAGAAACTACTAATGGTCAAAAGATATATTCCTAACTTCTTGTAAAATATTTCATGAATGAAATGCACACTGATAATTGAAAGGGCATGTTACCAGTGTTAGATTTGTATAGTTATTAGGTGATTGCCAATCTGATTACCTTCCATAAAGTATCTTTTATTCTCGGAAGACAATTATTCTGTCCTATTATATTTGCAGCTGAGCACTCAGCAGTTCTGTGGTCTTCCTATCAGTCACATTTTATTACAGAAAAAAATAAAATTTTGGAAAGGAGAGAGAATAGTATTAATTTTTTTCCAGAATATTCCTGGCAATGTAACTTGTAAGGCTTTGATTCATTCTTGTTTAAATAGCAGGTGTTAAGGTGATTGGAACAGGCAACATTCTAAGCTACTTTGCATTGCTCAGTGAATTCAGGTATAGCTATCACCAAATTAAAAAAGAAGAAAATAATAGATCCTATGAAAAGAAATAGAATACAGTTTAATACAGATTTAGATAAATTCATAAAAGATAAGTCCATAATTAAAAATGTTTGTGTAAAAATGATTTTCTTAGTTCCAGTTAAGAGAACCAGCCTTTTTTGCGACTTTGTGACACTTCTGGAAATGAAAAAAAAGGTTTTGAAACACATAGAGGACATTTTTATATTATGATTCTCAATGTGCTTTGTATTAATTTTACTTTATGATGCTGATAATCATGTGGATGAGTGTTTTGCAACTTTTCAGAATTTTATTGATTTATTATTCTTCAATAAAGGAGTAAGTGATGTCTCCCTTTGCTGGGGCAGAGTAGTATGGTATGAACTGCTGTGGTTTGAGGAGGGCAGGTCCAGAACATCGTGAAGGTAAGACCAAGCTATCGCATCTCTCTATAACTTCATTTGCTCTTATAAAATAAAAAAATTAAAATCTTAAAGTATTTTCATTGGATCTATACAGTAGGTTATCAACTAACACTTTTGCAGGGATTAACTAACAAGAAGTTTAAAGGAGGATGTAATAACTATTTTTAAATGTTTGGTAGAATTCACTTGTAAATTAATTTAGTCCTAGAATTTATTTTTCCTAAAAGAAGTCATTTTAATCCACTGCTGTTTGAACTGTAAACTGATATAACCATTCTGGAGAGTAATCTTTAACCATGCTTAAAGAACCATAAAACCATGCAAATCCTTTGCGCCAGCAATGCCACTACTAGGTCTATATCCCAAAGAGATTAAAGATAGTGGAAGAGAACCTATCTGTACAAATATATATATCTCATCTCCTTTTGTGCTGGTAAAGAACTGGAAATTGAAGGGATATCCATCCATTGGGGAATAGCTGAATAAGTTGTGGTATATGCTAGTAATGGAATACTATTATGCCATAAGAAATAACAAAAAAGCAGACCATGCACACACACCCCCAAAAAATCTGGAAAGACTTATAGAAAGTGATGTGAAGTGAGCAGAACAAAGAGAACATTGTACACAGTAACAACGATAATATATGATGATAAACTATTAATGGCTTAACTATTAACAACTATTAATGGCTTAACTATTAACAACAAGCAAAGATCAAGGACTACTCCAAGAGAGTCATGACAACAAAGGGATATACAACACCAGAAGGAACAGAGGGAGTCTGAATGCAAATTGAAACACACCAATCTTTATTTCCTCAATGAATTTTTCGCTAGTGTAAGCAACATATGTCTCCTTTCAAAATACGATAACAATGTAAATATGTATTACATGATAATATATGTACAACCTACATCATATTATGTGCAATAGCATTGCTCAGTTTAAGGGTATATACAGTTTTATAACATTGTGAGTATAATTCCAAATTGCTTTTCAAAATGATTTGATTAGTTCACAGTCTCAATAACAGCACATCAGTATCCCCATTTTTCCACATCCCCTCCAACATTTGTCACTGTCCTTTTGTCATTTCAGCCAGTCTTATGGGTGTGAGGTGATATCACATAATTGTTTTGGCTTACATTTTTTTTCTAATCAATAATGATTTAGAGTATTTTTTCATATACCTATATAAGGCTTTCATTTCTTCATTTAAAAATTGTCCATTTCAGTTAGGGGATGGTTCTTATTCTTATAAAATTGACAAAGTTTTCTCTATATTTTAGATATGTGACCTCTATCTGAGAGGCTGCCTATAAATTTGCTTCCCCAATTTTCAACTTTTCTTCTAATCTTGACAACATTTATTTTATTTTTACAAAAACTATCTCTTTTTGCAAGGCTTTGTCAGCAACATATAGAAATTCCGGTGATTTTCAATTGGATAATGGCATTTTTTTTTGTAAATTTGACATTTATATATTTGAGAAAAGATACTTTAATCAGAAAAAATTGCTATTAAAATTTTCCCTAGCTTTCTGCTTTCCTTCTAATCTTAGTAAGTTGTAATGGTTTTGTCTGAATAACAACTTTTTGATTTTATATAATCAAAATAATCTAGTTTGCTCTTTTTCTTCTATGGTCATAAATTCTACCCTTTTGCATAGATTTGGCAGGAAAACTACTCCAGGATCCCCTAATTTTCTAATTTTATCACCCTTCATGTCTAAATCATGGACTCAACTGATATACCATCGGATATAAAGTGGGAAATCATTCATCTATCTCTAGTCTCTGGCATACCATTTTTTAATTTCCCCATTTTTTGTTCAAATAATGAATTTTTGTCCCCAAAGTTTGGATTTTTTTATTTATCAGACATTAAATTACTATGGTCATTTCTTACTAGGTATTATGAACCTAATCTATTCCACTGATACAGCACTATTTCATAGCCAGTACCAGACTTTTTTAATGATTACTGATTTGTAATATGATTTGAGATTTGGCACTGCAAGGCAAAGAATATATTCTTTCACATTTTTCCATTAATTCTATTTAAATTATTTTATGATTTTTTCAGATTATGTGTCAATATATATATATATATTTTAAACCCTTGTACTTTGGTGTATTGTCTCATAGGTGGAAGAGTGGTAAGGGTGGGCATTGGGGGTCAAGTGACTTGCCCAGGGTCACACAGCTGGGAAGTGGCTGAGGCCGGGTTTGAACCTAGGACCTCCTGTCTCTAGGCCTGACTCTCCCTCCACTGAGCTACCCAGCTGCTCTCAATATATATTTTAATATTCATTTTATGATATTTTGCAATCCATGCTTTCTCTCCCTTCCACCCCTCTCCTCTCCCCAAGAAGGCAAGCAAAAAGTATAATTTGTAAATATATTATCATTATGCAATACATATTTCCATGTTCATCATGTTATTAAAGGAGATATACATTGCCTACTTTAAAGAAAAATTCATGGAGTGCTATATTTCAATTTGCATTCGGACTCTGTCCCCTCTATGGCTGTGGTTATTCTTTATAAAAAAATATTTCTGTATTTTCTATGGTTACATGATTCATGTTCTTTTCCTCCCTTTTTCCCCTCCTTCCTTTCAGAGCTGACAAGCAATTTCACTGGGTTATACATGTATTATCACTTAATATCTATTTACATATTATTCATTTGTGTAATTATCTTTTAAAAACCAAAACCCCACATTCAAAACCCATTTAAACACGTGAAAAATCATTTGTTTTCCTTCTGTAATTCTATTCCCACAGTTCTTTCTCTTGATGCGGACAGCATTCTTTCTCACAAATCCCTTGGGATTGTCCTGGATCATTTCATTGCTGTCAGAAGCAAAGTTGATTACGTATGATCATCCCACAATATTTCAGCCTCTCTGTACATTGTTCTCCTGGTTCTGCTCATTTCACTCATCAATTCTTGGAGATCAGTCAAGTAGTTTATCATTCCTTATTGCACAGTAGTATTCCATAACCATCATATACCACAGTTTGTTTAGCTATTTTCCCAATCAAGGGACCCCCCCCCAATTTTCCAAATTTTTGCCACCACAAAGAAAGTGGCTATAAATACTTTTGTACAAGTATTTTTCCTTATTATCTCTTTAGGGTACAAATCTAGTAGTGGTATTGCTGTATCAGAGGGTATGCATTTTTTAAACCCTTAACTTCTGTGTATTGGTTCCTTGGTGGAAGAGTGGTAAGGGTGGGCAATGGGGGTCAAATGACTTGCCCAGGGTCACAGAGCTGGGAAGTGTCTGAGGCCAGATTTGAACCTACGACGTCCCGTCTCTAGGCCTGGTTCTCAATCCACTGAGCCACCCAGCTTCCCCCTGGTATGCATTCTTTTAAAGTCCTTTGGACATAATTCCAAATTGTCTCCCAGAATGGCTGGATCAATTGACAACTCATCTTGCCACATCCCTTCCAACATTCATTATTTTTCTTTACTTTCATATTTTCATACTTTCATATTGTATATTCATACAATCTGCTAGGTGTGAGGTAGTACCTCAGAGTTGTTTTGATTTGCAGTTCTCTAGGTAGGATTTAGAACATATTTTTATGCATGGATTTCCTTTCAATTCCCTTTGTATTCTTGATCTTTTTTCTTTCAGTTGAATTGTTATTTTTTCTAGCTCTACAAAATAATTTTCAGGCAATTTGATTGGTATTTGACAAGTAGATTAATTTGGGTAAAATCGTCATTTTTATTATATTTGCTCAGCCTATCTATGAGCAATCATTATTTTTTCCAATTGTTTAGATCTGACTTTGTTTGAAAAGCATTTTGTAATTGAATTCATATGCTTGTAGATGTTTTCAAGTCATTGATCAAGTTTCCAAATTGATCTTCCCTGTGCACATAAAAGATCTTTATTGTCAGGTTCTTTTTTGTTGTTCGTTTGTTTGTTTTTTCAATTTATTATTTGATGTATTTTATGTAAGAGTTGGATTCTACTCACCTCTGACAATGGCGAGGGGAGATGTCTTGCCTTTGTTTCAGTCTTTTATAATCCATGGTTGCTTTTACAGTTCAGTGTGGGGCCTTTAAATTTTCAGTGCTTCCAGCATAGTGAGATTTGTAGAGAGGATGGTCAGTGGCATTCTGGTCTTTGTTTTGGCATTTACTCAGGTAGGATCCCTGTTCACTCACAAGACAATTCTTCTAATGGATGACTAAGCCAGACAACTGTATCTGATCTTAAGCCCAGTGTTAATGCATGGGCTGTCTGAGAGCTCTTTCTGATCAAGTGTTTGTTCCCTTACTGTCTGCAGACACCAGACTATGGACTACAAGCAGTTCCATTTTCACCATATTCCACCTCTGATTATCCTCTCCACCAAAGAGTATCACTGTATTTCACTTTTTCTGAGCTTCCCCCAGAAAAATGATTTATAATTTTTTCTTGGTTATGATTTCATAAGGATAGGAATCTCTTAGATTGTTCAGGATCCCATAGGCAGTTGTGTCAGTGGTGGGACTTCAGATCAGTTCTTCTGGGCTGCTGGGCCAGCTCTCTAAAGACTATGTATAAGGCTGCTCCTTAGCAACATAAATTTTATAATAATGATCAAAATGCTATATTCCATAACATTGATTATAGAATATTTCCAGATATAGTATTTTAAAAGCAATGTACTATAAATAGTATTTACGTAGGATTTTTCACTTTCTCATGTTAGAAAACAATTATAGCATTTTGATTTTTTCTGCAACAATAATATTCTTTCTTATTTTTTGATGTTTTGGTATCACTTTAAAATCAATTTTCATTACAAAGATTAATTTCAAATATGATATTTAGCTTGGTGATTTAAATAATTATTTATAATTTTGAGTAACTTTTCCACTGCTGTTTCCATAAGAGTATTGAATAAAATGCTAACTTTAAGGAGGAAAACAATTATTATGTGTGTTACTTTTTGAAATCCATTTCCTAAGTCATAGGTGAATCTTTTTATATATTACAGAAGTGTCTATTTATACTAAATAGATTCAATCCTCTCTCTCTCTCTCTCTCTCTCTCTCTCTCTCTCTCTCTCTCTCTCTCTCTCTCTCTCTGTTATACACACACACATTTTAACCTTCCATATTTAAAACTACAATTACTCTTCCTTTATTACTACACTCAATAGTATCATTCATGGAAGTCTGTAATGATGCCAATGCTTTCTCATCAGCTGAAGATACATTATGGAAATACTACCTTTTTTTCCCTCCCTAGAAACATTTCATTCTACACCAGGATGTGTAACTTACTTAGATAAGAAATTGCACAATAATAGGTGAATTCAATTTGAATTTCACTTTAAATTCTAAGTATAATTTTCAATCATTTCCAGTTGCAGGATGGGATTTGGCAGTTTCATTCACTTCCTGAAAACTGCTAATGGTCTTGAATTCCAATTGTATACATGTTTTTAAAAATCTTTCCTTGACCTTCATATTTATCATTTAAATTGCCGCAAAAAAGGATTCCTATTTGAAAAGGGTTCCGTATCTGACTTCTTTTTAGTGATTCAATTAGTTCAGATGAGTAATTTTGAATAGAATATAGTTGCATAGTTATATTAAGTTTGCTTGGGAAGTGGTTCTGTTTTAAATAGCAACATCTTTCTCACAACGTACTTTTCTGGATATCCAGGAAAGTAGTTATTCATCAGGAGACAGAGCACAATAATAGGCATAAAACATAGAGAAGGAAACAATCCAATATTTAAACATTTTACTTTTCTTATCTCTAGAGGTCACACCATTCTACTCTGTGCAGAGATGGAAAGAATAGAATTCAGGAGAAAAAGTTGACTGAAATTTTGGTTGAAATTAGAGACAGCTGGTGGCTCAATGGATAGAGTGAAAAACCTGTAATCAGGAGGACCTGCATTCAAATCCAGTCTCAGGCATATACTAGCTATGGGACACTTGGAAAATCACTTAGCTTTTGTTTGCCTCCGTTTCCTCAACTATAAAATGAGGCTAGTGTACCAACTATATCACAGGGTTGTTGTCATAATCAAGTATAGACAATATTTCTAAAGTGCTAACTAAACACAGAGCCTAGCACACAATAAATGCTATATAAATGCTTATTTCTTTCCTCTCTTAGAATAAATACTTATTTCTAATAAAGGCATCACTTTTTCTGGACTACTAAATTTGTAATGTTATAATTATTCTTGATTTCTCCACTCTCATCCTACAAACCTAATCTTGCTTTTTCTAACTTTAAAATATCTCTATTATTCCACCCTTCATCTCAATTCATACAATTAACATTTAGTTAAATTGTTGCCATAGTTTGATAATTGGTCTTCCTGCCTCAAGTCTTTCTGAACTCTAGTCTATTCTTCACGCCATAGTCAGAATGACTGTCCTTATGCATAGATTTTACTGTGTTATTTATCTACTAAATAAACTCCAGTGTTTCCCTATTTCCTAAAGGATCAAATATAAATTCCTCTGTTTATCTTGTCAAGCCCTTCACTAGATCTCAATTTATTTTTCCATATTTATTGAATATTTTCTCCCTTTTTGTCCTCTGTGCTTCAGTCAAACTGGCTTTTTTTGTATTCTTCACATATCCCATCTCACTTCTCTGAATGAATGCTCTGGATTTCCTCTATGGTTTGAATTCACTCTCTTCACACTTCTGCCTCAAAGTAGTCTTCTATTCCAAGATACAGCTCTAGCAAACCTATATGATGCTTTTCTGATTCCCCCAAATACTATCGTACTTCCTCTTAAATCACTTTGTAGTTAACTACTTTGCATTTATTTGTACCTATTTTTTTCATATTTATTCTGTATATTTTTATTTATGTATTTTTGCTTTCTATCAGAATATAAGCTCCTCAAGAGTAGACATTGTTTCACTCTTTATTTGTATCCTAAGCAACTTGAACAGAACAGTGTCTGACACCTAGCAGCACATGACTGATACTTAGGTATATATTGATTGTTTACTTGATGGATTATATAGAGAGGAATGAAAAAAGGAAACAAAGAAGTAGTGCATTTTGGAATACAATGAATGTCACTAGCCTCTTTCCCCATAGTAGGTAAAAAAACTCTTAGCTGAATCTGTAACTGTGATAGCTTTTCCTACTATTAGCTTCTCTAGCACAGTTGTTCCCAAAGGGAGTCTGGTATTTTTGTGTGTTATAGGCTGTGATCTTCTTACTTTTCTGTAGTGGGAAGAAATTCTAAATAATGGCATGCTGAGGGAAATTGTATATTTACATTAATATGCTAGACAGCATCTTGGGGAGGTTACAATTATAATTTTCAATAAAACTCATGTAACCTAGAGGGTTACTATTCTATTCTAGCATCATTTTCTCCCTAGACTCTCAAAATGTATTATATAAAAGTTATAAGAAAGACATTACAATCCCAATTACTTTTTAAGTATTTCCTAACT
Source organism: Gracilinanus agilis (assembly GCF_016433145.1). Taxonomy (NCBI): domain Eukaryota; kingdom Metazoa; phylum Chordata; class Mammalia; order Didelphimorphia; family Didelphidae; genus Gracilinanus; species Gracilinanus agilis. Next base: position 233,586,056 of record NC_058130.1, read on the forward strand.
TTCCCTTTACTCTCCCACACCCACTACAAAATCTTGTTTTTTTTTTAAAGAAATAAGTATTTTTTCACTAGAATCTATTGTTCTTTATTGAGATAACTTCTGAATACTAGTGTATATTTCTTTTTTTGTCAAGTTATTCAGACATCAGATACTTGGGGTAATTAAAATTCTTATACAAGTATTTATTATGTTCCAGGGAGAAAAGTGATGGAAGTAAATATAGTTATATGAAAACCATTTCAACCAGTTCCATGATAGCAAATTTAGTTTATTGAAACACTATAGATAGTGATGGAGATTATCAAATACCTCTCAAATTCAAATGATCAAATTCCTCTCAAGGAAGCTGAAAGGAAAAGAGATTAACATTTCTGCTCTATTACAAGGAAAGGCTTCATTTTATTTAAATACATATATGCTTTTTTCTAGGTAGAAATATATTTGGTGTACCTGTCTAAATCATAATACTATGAGGAAGTATTTGTTTCAGTAACTAAAGTTTCTTACAGGAACACAGGATCTATATAGTATTTGAAGTTTGCAAAGAACACATATATAATATCATTAGGTTATCACAAAATCCCTATAATATATAGTTGCAATTATTGTTCTCCTTTTACAGATTAGGAAACTGAAACTAAGGAAAGTTACATTACTTCTCTATGGTGACCCAGTTTATAAGTGTGTGGGGCAGGACTTGAGCTTGGGCTTAGGTTTGTCTAACTCTATGTACAACACTATCCCCTATGCCACCTAGGTATTAGGCTAATTATATTTTCAATTTTTCATCTTTGCATTCATCATTTGAGGTTCAAGTTTGTAATTTAAAATAATAATAATAAACAACTTTAGGATCCATCAAAGTTTGGACATAGCAAAGATTATGGAAATTTAGAAGATTCCTCATCACAGAAATAATTTTACACACTAAGTGTAAAAAGAAACACACACACACACACTATATATATATATATATATGCAACTATCTCTCAGGAAAGAGAATCCATGGATTTTGCATAAAGCATTTTAAAAAATTCAAATCATTACAGTGGTTATGGACTCTGACTCCTGTTTAACCAATAAAGCACTAATGTATTTTTGTGATATGTAGATGAATTTTTATACCCACCTCTATTTAGAAAGATGGTAGAAGATGTAAAGCACTTTATCACAGTTAGGTCTCAGGAGATAAGCAAATAGGGTTAGATCAAATCACAAGTCCTCCCCTTGTGGTACAGATGCTCTCAAAGACTCTTTGGACTTAAAAAATTCTATGTTCTTTGGTCTATGTAGGGTCATTTAAAAGGAATTTTAAATTAAAAAAATTAAAGACAGGCAGGAGCTGGAATAATATGCTTATTCTACCGAAGTGTGAATATTCAGCTGCATCCATGTTTTGAAATGCTTGTAAATTTGAGCTAAACAGTCATTCACCAAAAAACTGTATGAAATATATCTCCTAATAGAATATAATTTGCATCCTGAAATTTCCTCCAAATATGGTAGATTAATGAAGAAAAGCTCTCTTGTGAATTAAAATTGAGTAGTACCTAAGAAGTAAGAATAAAAGAGGAGGTACGAACCAAAAGAAGGCAGCTAGCTGGCTTAGCAGACAAAGGACTAACTAAGCCTGTGGTCAGGAAGAACCGATTTGAAAACTGGTCTCAGACATTGTGTGACCTTGGGCAAGTCACTCAATCTCTGTTCACCTTAATCAATGAGAGTAGGAAATGACAAGCCATTCCAGTATCTTTACCAAAAAAAAAATCCATGGATATTGTGCTCCATGGGGTCACAAAGAGTCAGACATAATGGAATGATTAAACAACAATGGACAAAAATGAATTAGCTGCCTTTTTTTTCTTCCTATGACTATTCTCAAGAAGAAAAATAAGCAAATCCCAGAGTCAATCTCAGCCATACACTTGTCAGAAAAGCCTGAGATAAGAAATATCACAAGTAGCAATCAAGTTTGCTAGCCTATTGATTGTAACAAATGAAAGCTACTTTCCTTCCTCATTTCCACAATTAACAGACTAGGGCAGCAGAATATGTCTAAAATTTGTTTAATTTTCCAGAATCTTCATAAATAGGTCTAACCAATTGTTGTCTAAAACCTTTAGAAAGAATGCAGAGGGAGCCATGCAGATTCAAAAGAGGGATAAGTCACATAATGACACTTCAAATATAAGCTATTCTTAGTCTTGGACTAGTCTCTGTTTTTCATTTCAGAAATGGCCCTCAAAACTAATTTGGCTTGGAGCTAAATCAATTGTACAAAAAAATCAAGGCTTCCCCCAATCAAAAAATGGGTAAGGGACATGACTAGGCAATTCTCAGATAAAGAAATCAAAACTATCAATAAGCACATGAGAAAGTGTTCTAAATATCTAATAGAGAAATGCAAATGAAAACAACTCTGAGGTTTCACCTCACACCTAGTAGATTGGCTAAAATGACAGCAGGGGAGAGTAATGAATGTTGGAGGGGATGTGGCAAAATTGGGACATTAATGCATTGCTGGTGGAGTTGTGAATTGATCCAACCATTCTGACTGGCAATTTAGAACTATGCCCAAAGGGCTTTAAAAGACTGTCTGCCTTTTGATCCAGCCATAGCACTGCTTGGTTTATAACCCAAAGAGATAATAAGGAAAAAGACTTGTACAAAAATATTTATAGCTGTGCTCTTCGTGGTTGCAAAAATTGGAAAATAAGAGAATGTCCTTTGATTGGGAAATGGCTGAACACATTGTGGTATCTGTTGGTGATAGAATAGTATTGTGCTCAAAGGAATAAAGAACTGGAGGAATTCCATGTGAACTTTAATGACCTCCAGGAATTGATGCAGAGTGAAAGAAGCAGAACCAGGAGAACATTATACACAGAGGCTGATACACTGATAAAATTGAACATAACAGACTTCTCTACTAGCAGCAATGCAAGAATCCAGAGCGAGGCTGACAGACTTATGAGAAAGAAAATGAGCCACATTCAAACTGTGGGAGGAGAAACACAGAAGAAAAACAACTGCTTGAACACATGGGCAGATGGGGACATTATTGGGGATGAAGACACTAAACAATAACTCTAGCCCAACTATCAATAATATGGAATTAGGGCTGAATCAATAATACATGTAAAGTCCAGTGGAATTGTGTGTTGGCTAAGGGAGCTTAGGGGGGTTTGGGGAGAGGGAAAGAACATGAAACATGTAAATATGGGAAAATATTCAAAATAAAAATAAATAAAAATAAACTATTTTGGCTTTTCTAAAACTGTTTTTGGCCTAAACAATCCTAGAAAACATGAATTTCAGGTGTTTTTTTAATATGTACTACCATTGGTCAGTTTTCTGAGGCTGTAATTGAAGAGATCCTACTCCATATCATTAGGAAATTATGTTTCACATGGTCTTTCTTACTCATTTGCAAACACAGAGAGAACTCATTTTGAATGTGACTTGGTCACTTCTGCATTCATAAGACTCTGTTTTCCCAAATCCCTGGCAGAAGATCTTATTCTATTGGGGTAATCTTTCTTCACAGCCCCCACACACTTTTTTTGATATCCTGATAGTAGAAACAGAAGAAGAAATTTCAGATTATTTAAGCCTCAAAATATACAGGGAATGCTTAACCCCTAGTTTCTCCAGTGCTGTTGGAAGAATGTTTTTAAACAATGTTTTAATCATTCCCATGAAATGCTAAATCAGTGAAAACATTTCTAAAACTACCAGAAGGTTTTTGTAACAAGATTTGCCCTGGAATTAGTAATGAAAAAAAGAAAACAAAGGATACATTTTACGAGTAACTTTATCATGTTATCATTAATTTTATCAACTAATTTTATCATGTTATCAGTAAAAAATTCTCTACTTTTTGTTTAGAAATTCTAGAACACTGTGGTTAATGATAGTAGCTGGATCACTAGGATCATCTAAAGGCTCCTCTTATCCATTAGTGTGAAATTGAACAAGATATTCTATTTAGTTATTGAGAATCACTGACATCAAAACATGTGATCATTATAGACCAATCTCCCTAATGAACATAGATGCAAAAATCTTAAATAGAATACTAGCAAAGAGACTACAGCAAGTGATCAAAAGGATTATCCACCATGATCAGGTGGAATTTATACCAGCAATGCAAGGATGGTTCAATATTAGGAAAACCATCCACATAATTGACCATATCAACAAGCTAACAAACGAAAATCACATGATTATCTCAATAGATGCTGAAAAAGCCTTTGACAAAATACAACACCAATTCCTTTTGAAAACACAGGAAACTATAGGAATAGAAGGTCCTTTCCTAAAAATAATAAAGAGTATATAACTAAAACCATGAGCAAGCATCATATACAATGGGAATAAAATAGAAGTCTTCCCAATAAGATCAGGAGTGAAACAAGGGTGTCCATTATCACTTCTATAATTTAACATTGTACTAGAAACCCTAGCAGTAGCAATTAGAGAAGAAAAAAGAAATTGAAGGTATCAAAATAGGCAATGAGGAGACTAAGCTATCACTCTTTGCAGATGATATGATGGTCTACTTAAAAAAATCCTAGAGAATCAACTAAGAAACTTGTAGAAATAATCAACAACCTTAGCAAAGTTGCAGGATACAAAATAAATGCACATAAATCATCAGCATTTCTTATATTTCCAACACATCACAGCAGCAAAAAGTAGAAAGAGAAACACCATTTAAAATCACACTAGACAATATAAAATACTTAGGAATCTATCTACCAAAACAAACACAGGAATTAAATGAAAACAACTACAAAACACTTTCCAAACAATTAAAACTAGATCTAAACAATTGGAAAAACATTGATTGCTCATGAGTAGGATGAGCTAACATAATAAAAATGACCATTCTACCCAAATTAATTTACCTATTTAGCTCCATATCTAACTACCAAAAAACTTTTTTACTGAATTAGAAAAAAAAACTATAACAAAGTTCATTTGGAGTAACAAAAGACCAAGAATATCAAGGGAAATAATGAAAAAAAATGTGAAGGAAGGGGGCCTAGCAGTAGCAGATATTAAACTATACTATAAAGCAGCAGTCATCAAAACAATATGGTACTGGCTAAGAGACAGAAGGGAGGATCAGTGGAATAGACTTGGGGCAAGTGATGTCAGCAAGTCAGTGTATGATAAACGCAAAGAGCCCAACTTTTGGGACACGAATCCACTATTTGACAAAAACTGCTGGGAAAATTGGAAAGCAATATGGGAGAGATTAGGTTTAGATCAATATCTCACACCCTACACCAAGATAAATTCAGAATTGGTGAAAGACTTGAATATAAAGAGAGAAACTATAGATAAATTAAGTGAACAGAGAATAGTATACCTGTCAGATTTCTGGGAAAGGAAAGATTTCAAAACCAAGCAAGAGTTAGAAAAAATTACAAAATGTAAAATAAATTATTTTGATTATATTAAATTAAAACGCTTTTGTACAAACAAAAACAATGAAACCAAAATCAGAAGGGAAACAACAAATTGGGAAAAATCTTTATAACAAAAAACTCTGTCAAGGGTCTAATTACTCAAATATACAAGGAGTTAAATCAATTGTATAAATAAATCAAGCCATTCCCAAATTGATAAATGGGCAAGGGACATGAATAGGCAATTTTCAGGTAAAGAAATCAAAAGTATCAATAAGCACATGAGAAAGTGTTCTAAATCTCTAATAATTAGAGAAATGCAAATGAAAACAACTCTGAGGTATAACCTCACACCTAGCAGATTGGCTAAAATGAAAGAAGGGGAGAGTAATGAATGTTGGAGGGGATGTGGCAAAATTGGGACATTAATGCATTACTGGTAGAGTTGTGAACTCATCCAACCATTCCGGATAACAATTTAGAACTATACTCAAAGGGCTAGAAAGGACTGCCTGCCCTTTGATCCAGCCATACCATTGTTGGGTTTGTACCCCAAAGAGATCATAGATAAACAGACTTGTATGAAAATATTTATAGCTGTGCTTTTTGTGGTGGCAAAAAAACTGGAAAATGAGGGTATGCCCTTCTATTGCAGAATGGCTAAACAAATTGTGGTATATGCTGGTGATGGAATACTATTGCGCTCAAAGGAATATAAACTGGAGGAATTCCATGTGAACTGGAAAGACCTCCTGGAATTTATGAAGAGTGAAAGGAGCAGAGCCAGAAGAACATTGTACACAGAAACCAATACACTGTCGTAAAATAGAATGTAATGGATTTCTGTACTAGCAACAATGCAATGACCCAGGATAATTCTGAGGCATTTATGGAAAAGAACACTACCCACATTCAGAGGAAGAACTGCAGGAGTGTAAACACAGAAGAAAAGCAACTGCTTGAACACATGGGTTGAGGTGGACATGATTGGGGATGTAGACTCGAAACTACCACACCAATGCAACTATCAACAATTTGGAAATAGGTCTTGATCAATGAAACATGTTAAAACCAGTAGAAATGCTTATTGGCTATGGGGGGGGGGCGAAATCATGGAGGTGGGGTGAAGGGGAAAGTAAGAGCATGAATCATGTAACCATGTTAACTTTTCTAAAAAATAAAAATTATTAAATGTTAAAAAAACAAAAACATGTGATCATCATTTGACACTAGAAACAAATTCAAAATCAGTCAGATAGATTCATATTTGATAGAACCAATGTTAGACCTGTAAAGGTCTAAATAAATCATCTAGTTCAACCATCGCCAGTTATGCCTGAGAACACAGAGGACCACTGGATTTAAGCAATTTTTAAGGTCATGCAAATAGTAGCGATATTGCAATTAATATTTAATAAAATAAAATATTATACACAATATATAATTCTCAACTTTGAAAAATATAAATAAGACCTTGTGACTTGGATTGTTTTATTACCTACTGAAATCTAGTAGGCTCTAGTAGCAGTTCAAACTTTTATCTTTGGTAAGTATCATCCTTCATCTCATCTTAACCATTCTCAGTATCTGGAAATTCATGGTTCATTCTTATTTGAAATCAGGTTCATTCCTCTGAATATTTTTAGAAAGTGTGTCATCACTTCTAATAAAGATGATATTATTAAAACTTGTAGAAAAACCTAGCTTTCACACTTAAACTTTAACTGATATCTAAAAATAACCCCAGAAAGATGAAAGATAAAGAAAACTAAAAAGAAACTCATTCTTCAAAGTTATTTTATTCAGTCCAGAACTGCATATAACGAGAGCGGAGGATGAGAGAAGAGATATACAAGGAAAGCCAACATAAAGTTGGGTAAATGGGGAAAGATGAATGAAATAGGGAGAAAGGATTTGCTACAGAATCTAGAACTTATACAAGTAAAAACTCAAAGAAGCATAGTTGAGTAAGATGCTGCTCCAAAGACTTCCAACTTGAACTCCAACAAATAAACTTGAAGCAAACAAAGCTAAGAATAGCTCTGTTGACAGCCAGAAAAGGTGCCAGTTTTTGAATATCTAAAATTAGCTTCTAGAACTGGTCTACCAGAGCAGAAGCATGGGACAAAAATAGGTCTCATAAATCACTTTGCAGGTAAAAAGGGTCTGGTCACATACTCCTCAGAGAACTGGAAGCCACAGTGGCAATTCAGAGTCCTTAAGGGCAATAGGATGAAGGCACATGATCCTTGGCAACACTTTGGAGACTATAAGAGCGTATGAAAAGAGAAGAGAGATTTTAAAAGTCTAAAACCCAGAAAGAACTAAGGTAATAAAGAAGCTGAAAGTTGAAGTAAATAGGAGTCTGACACCAACAACTTATCTAGGTATGAATTAGCTGCAGTATCCATAATGTAAAAAGAGAAGACCCAAACAAGGTCTACTCCATTCACCTAAGTATGCCAGAGAGAACTGGCCTTTATACAAAATCTCATTTCAAGAACTGTGGTCAAGTGATCACCCAGGAGGAAACCTTGAAAATGATATCTGCTCGGTGTCTCTCTCGGGCTGTCTCTGTCCCTTTACTTGTCTCTCTCTGTCTCTCTGTCTATCTTTTTCTTTCTACTCCCCTTGTCCGAGTCTCTTGATATTTTGATAAGACAATAGAACTAATTACAGTGGTTTCTAGTCTTTCCCTCATTCAGCACTTCTAATAAGAAATACTGAGGTGGAGCTCTACTGCCTCCCTTTATACTACCTTAATATTAATGAGACTCATACCTAAATTACCTCTGTCACCTGATGCTTGGATCTCCTCTTAATCACTTGTTCTGTAACTATAAGTCTTCTTTTCTGAATTGTCATCTTTAGTCTGTCCTAACTAGTATATCACTGATGAACTTATAATTATGACAGCCATAAATGTTCTATTAAGATTTGATCTTTGGTGGTGATTTTAAGACTGATCATGTGGGATTTAATATTCTTATGTTTTCTTTTATTCTATAATATTTGTGAAATTTTTCTGTTTATACATTCCCTTTCCTAGTATTTTTATGGTTCTTTCTTTAATCAGATGCCTTACCTATTTTTACAGGTAGGTAAGGAAGTGCCAAATCTAGAATCAGGAAGACTCATTTTGAATTAAAATATTACCTCAGATAGTTTTTAACTGTGTGACTGGACAAATTACTTAATCTTGTTTGACTCAAATCCCTTATTTTTAAAATGAGCTCAAGAAGAGAATGGCCAATCACTCCATTATCTTTGCCAAGAAAATTCCAAATGGGGTCACATAGAGTTGAACAGTACTAAGATAATTTGCTAATAGCATTTTTTTTTTACTTCTGCACATGCAGGTTTGAATTTGTTTTCTCTAGTTGGATCATTTTTATCTACTTTGAGGCTTCATAATATTAATCTACATTTAAAGGTTGTCATAAGTCAATTCTCTTAAGTTGTATATCGTTTTAATATCCTATATTTATATTTGTACACTAGCTGCATTTTTATTCAAAATTCACTATCACCTGATAAAGGCAAAGAGGCTTTACTCACATTTAGATTCTGTGAGCATTTTGTCCCTTTCTTGCCATTGATGGTGGAAACATTGCTTTTGTACTTTGTTCCTAAGTATAAAGGTGACCAAATCTCAGTTGATCATCTAACTGATCAATTTTATATGAACATTAATGAATGCAATGTATAATTATCAGAGATCAGTGCAGCATCTTGCAAGGTTCCCTCCCAACTTCCATCTATGTACTTACTACATTATCTTAAAAAGTGACCCTATGTGAATATAATAGATACTTATCTAACTAATCAGTCAGTGGAATAGGAAGTAAAACCATTGATATAGCCAATTGCCTCTTTTAACAAAATACTTTAAAGTCTTCAAATGGAGGGACACAGGAATTTGCTGATATTTTCAATATAAACTTGTCATTATCATTATATAGAATCTTTGGAGATTTTAGTTATAGCAGTTGTCTCTTTTCCCCTTAATAATGTAGCAAATATTGACATCCTTACTTGAAACAAATCAAAATCAATACAAAAATTGTGGAGGTAGTTTGGTACAGCTTGGTATAATGAACAGAGAATTAGCCTAGGAGTAAGAAAAATCTGAGTTCAAATCCTCTGATGAATATTGACAATATTTATCTCACCAGGACTTGTTTACTACAGTTAAATCATATGTGTATAAATATCTATTCATATGTATATCCCCCACATTTTTATTGATTATAAAAGTTACTCTTACCAGTGTACATATTATATAACTACTTTTTTATATTTTGAAATCTATTGGTCTCATAAAAAGTATTGTTATCCCTTCCATTTGCCCATTTAGTGTCAAATTCCTTCCTAAGAGACCTGCTATTTAATGGTGTGTAACACTCCTTTACATCCTTTTTATCCATCTATCTAGTCTGGAAACACCCCCTCGTCAAGATTCCCTCTACTTTCTGGGAAGTCTGAATGAACATGCTGTAAGAGGATACGGGGCCTCTATTAGTGGATGTTTATATAGTGTTCCAGTAAAGTGCATATGATCTGTGATCGAGGTAGGAGGCTGTTGCCAGACATGCATGCTAATAGGGGGACTGGGAAGTGTTAGCTGTATAGTAAGTTACTGAAGTGATACAAAAGTTCTCATAGCAATGGGAAATTCCTGCTAATTTTTTTTAAACTATAAACGGTCAAACCATCTCTAGACTAGAAATCAGGAGTAGAAGATGCCCACATGTCTTCTACTAATTTAATGGACCTCTTTACCCTTGTTAATGATGCACTAAATGCATATGGATCTCAGCCAAAATTCTCAACTGACTGGTGGGAAATCTGTTTGACTGCCAGTATTGTATGTGCAGATGAAAAGTAGTTTTAAATATTTAGGCTGTATTTGAATGATAGATTTGAAATGATTGGGAAATAGACAAAACTATTTGGTAAATTAGTGGTTATTAAGATGAAGTATGCTACTAAATGTGCCTAATGAATTTAATTAAAAATTGGAATATTCTGGACAATTAATATGGTAGAACTGATTTATTTCATATTTTTTCTTGACAGTGTTATTCAAATGGTTTAAGTTCACTGAATATATGAGTCAAATAGACATTATTTACTCAAGAAGAAAGGATAATGAAGAGAAACTATCCCCACTTCACTATTGTTAATTATTGCTTCTATCTCCCTGCTACATCTGGACCAGAGGAATAAAACTGATCTGATAATTTTTCCTATAAAAGGGCATATAGACATGCCTTGATCACTAACTGGCCTTCAGATTCTGGGAGTTTTGAGATTTTATATTGAATTATATAAAACAAATTTGAATTCTTGATACATGAATCAATTTTAAGTAGGTCAGATAAGGCAAGATGCATGTTTGCTCAAAAATTGGAGCTTTACATTCTATAATCTTAGATAATTCAGTTCAAATCAATAAAGATCAATTAAGTATCTACCAAGTTGAATAAGTGATAGATTAGGATTGTTTTGATGATTACAGATGGGTAGTAGGTAATATAGATTTAAATAAGACTAGAACTCATCTTTTCAAAAAAGTTCATTATGTAAAATCAAATGACATTTTAAAGGAAAGTAAGGCAAAAAAAATCATCATCTTGATTCATTTTTCAAGGAAACCATTTTTGCTAGAGTTCTCACATCTAAAAATATATTCTTTTTTCAGAACTTAGGTGTAAATCTCATGAAATTAACATGCCATCATTTATCCATCCCCCAATTAATTGCAACTAATTTTGTTTCCAGTCCTGTATTGCAAAGTATTTTTTGGCATATAAGGGACCTTTCCTTCATGTCTTAGTTCTCTTAATCAATTACCAGCAGTAGAATTGCTAAGCCAAAAGGCTTTAATAGTTTTCTGACTTTTAGCTATAACTCCAAATTTCTTCCCAGATTGCTTGGACCAACATAGCTCCACCAAAAGTGTATTTCTATGAGCATGTGACTCTACTCTGAGACCTTCCACAACTTTCATTTTCCTTTTTTTTTTTTTGCCAACTCTTCCAACATTATCTTATTTTTAGAAGATTTGTTAATTGCCTTTATCAACAAAGATGGTCAGATAGCTTCATTTTCCCAGATTGTGTAGATCTAGACATGTTACCTTAGTTTTAAATTTTTAATCTTATTCGTTTACAGATTTCAGTTAGAATCTGCTCTCTGGAACAACTGCTTGTTTGCATGTCAGTGATAAGAGAACATTTTGACATGAATTATTCATTAAAGTAATTTGGGACCAGTTTATACCTCAAATAGTGCTATTGTTACCTAATACCAAAGATTTTGTTAGCTGTTCACCTAACTCAGACACTAGAATGATCTGTTATATGTCATTACATTAAAAGGTGCTTTTTAAACAATTGAAAGAAAAATTTTTTCCAAGTACATTTTAAAATTTCCTTCATGATTATTCTATCAAGGTAATTGTAATGAGAATTTTATTCTATTTTAAGGCTAACTCCTGAGAGATAAAATGGTATCTCATTAGCTTCAATATTTGAAAACTGGACAAAATCCTAAAAAAAATTATAGTAGTAAGGAAGTTAGGTGATACAGTGGAAGGTGGCCTTGAAGTTGAGAAGATGTTAATTCTAATCTTGTTTCAGACAGTTATTAGCTATAGGCAAGTCAGTCTCTCTATGCTTCAATTTTCTCATCTGTAAAATGTTGATGATAATATATTGACTGCATTGGGTTATAGGAAGCAGAATACAAGTTAACAAGGCCATTGCAAATTAAAAAGTACTATATAAAAGTCATTATTCTAGCTATTGTCAGAATTATTACGTGTGAATTTTGAATAGTCACTTCACCTTCCTGGCTCTGTTCTCTAAAAAAGGAAAGAAGAAAATCAAATAACCAGTATCAAAAATGAGAAAGGTGAATGAAGAGGAAATTAATCGATCCTTTATCTATTATTTTCATAAAACCAACTCCTAATACTATTTTTTGCTTCAATGGTTCTCTTAATTTCAATTTTATTAATTTCTCCTTTGATTTTTCCCAGTTAGTTATTTCCCTTCTAATTTTGGTTGCATAGTTTTTGTTTACACAAAAACTTTTTAATTTAATATAATCAAAATTATTTATTTTACGTTTGTAATTTTTTTCTAACTCTTGCTTGGTTTTAAAATTTTCCCTTTCCCATAGATCTGACAGGTATACTATTCTAAGTTCACCTAATTGTCTTATAGTTTCCTTCTTTATATTCAAGTCATTCACTCATTCTGAATTTATCTTGGTATAGGGTGTGAGATGTTGACCTAACCTTATCTCTCCCATATTGTTTTCCAATTTTCCCAGCTATTTTTGTCAAATAGTGGATTTTTTCCCAAAAGTTGGGCTCTTTGGATTTATCATACACTATCTTGCTGATGTCACTTACCCCAAGTCTATTCCACTGATCCTTCCTTCTGTCTCTTAGCCAGTACCATATTGCTTTGATGACCAATAATTTATAGTAGAGCTTGATATCTGGTACTACTAGGCCACTTTCCTTCATGATTTTTTTTTTCATTATTTCCCTTGATATTCTTGATCTTTTGTTATTCCAAATAAACTTTGTTATAGTTTTTTTCAAATTCAGTAAAAAAAAGTTTTTTGGTAGTTTGATAGGTATGGCACTAAAAAGGTAAATTAATTTGGGTAGAATGGTCATTTTTATTATGTTAGCTCTCCTACCCATGAGCAATCAATATTTTTTCCAATTGTTTAGATCTAGTTTTAATTGTTTGGAAAGTGTTATGTAGTTGTATTCATATAATTCTTGTGTTTGTTTTGGTCAATAGATTCCTAAGTATTTTATATTGTCTAGGGTGATTTTAAATGGTGCTTCTCTTTTGACCTCTTGCTGCTGTGATGTCTTGGAAATATATAGAAATGCTAATCATTTATGTGCATTTGTTTTGTATCCTGCAACTTTGCAAAAGTTGTTGATTATTTCTACAAGCTTCTTACTTGATTCTCTAGGATTTTTTGAGTAGACCATCATATCATCTGCAAAGGGATAGTCTCTTCATTGCCTATTTTAATACCTTCAATTTCTTTTTCTTCTCTAAGTGCTACTGCTAGTGTTTCTAGTACAATGTTAAATAATAGAGGTGATATTGGGCATCCTTTTTTCATGCCTGATCTTATTGGGAAGGCTTCTAAATTATCCCCATTGCAGATGATGCTTTTTGATGGTTTTAGATAGATACTGTTTATTATTTTTAGGAAAGGTCCTTATATTCCTATACTTTCTAGTGTTTTCGGTAGGAATGAATATTGTATTTTGTCAAAGGCTTTTTCAGCATCTATTGAGATAATCATGTGGTTTTTGTTGGTTTATTTTTTGATATGGTCAATTATGTGAATGGTTTTCCATATGTTGAACCATCCTTGCATTCCTGGTATGAATCCCACCTGATCATGGTGGATAATCCTCTTGATCACTTCCTAGAGTCTCTTTACTAGTATTCTGTTTAAGATTTTTGTATCTATTTCATTAAGGAGATTAGTCTGTAGTTTTCTTTCTCTGTTTTTGATCTACCTGGCTTTGGGATCAGTACCATATTTGTATCATAAAAGGAGTTTGGTAGAACTCATTCTTTGCTTATTATGTCAAATAGTTTGTATAGAATTGGAATTAGTTGTTCTTTAAATATTTGCTAGAATCCACTTGTGAATCCATCTGAACTTGGGGATTTTTTCTTAGGGAGTTCTTTGATGGCTTATTCAATTTCTTTTTTTGATGTGGGATTATTTAAGTATTCTATTTCTTCTACTGTTATTCTAGGCAATTTATCTATTTGTAAATATTTATCCATCTCACCTAGATTGCTATATTGATTGCCATATAATTGAGCAAAATAATTTTTAATGATTGCCTTGATTTACTCTCCATTAGAGGTGAGGTATCCCTTTTCATCTTTGATACTAATGATTTGGTTTTCTTCTTTCATTTTTTAAATTAGATTGACCAGTATTTGGTCAATTTTGTTTTTTTTTCAAAGTACCAGCTTCTAGTCTTATTTATTAATTTAATAGTTCTTTTAATTTCAATTTTATTGATTTCTCCTTTAATTTTTGTAATCTCTAATTTGTTCTTTCACTGGGGATTTTAATTTGTTCCCTTTCTAGTTTTTTAATTTGAATACCCAGTTCCTTGATCTTTGCCTTCTCCAATTTGTTAATACATGCATTCAAGGGTATAAATTTCCCCCCTGAGTATTGTCTTAGCTGCATCTCACAGAGTTTGGTAGGATGTCCCATCATTGTCATTCTCTTCAATGAAATTATTGATTGTTTCTATAATTTCTTCTTTAGCTAACTGGTTTTGGAGAATCATATTAATTACTTTCCAATTAGTTTTTGATTTGCCTGTCCATGTGCCCTTACTAATTATTATTTTCATCACATTATGATCATTATTTCTGCTCTTTTGCACTGGTTTGCAATGTTTCTACGCCATATTACATAGTCAATTTTTGTGAATGTACCATATGCAGCTGAAAATAAGGTGTATTTCTTTTTGTCCCTATTTATTTTTCTCCACATATCTACTAAATCTAATTTTTCTAGGATTTCATTCACCTCTTTTATCACTTTCTTATTTATTTTTAGGTTTGATTTATCTAAATCTGAAAGAGGAATATTTAAATCTCCAACTTGTATGATTTTACTATCTATTTCCTTCTTGAGCTTAGCCAGTTTGTCCTTCAGGAATTTGGAGGCTATACTATTTGGTACATACATGTCAAGTAGTCTTATTTCCTCATTGTCTACACAGCCCTTTATCAGGATGTAATTACCTTCCCAGTCTCTTTTAATCATATATATTTTTACTTTGTCTTTGTCAGAAAACATGATCAGCATTCCTGCCTCTTTTTCTCATTTGAAGCCCAAAAGACTTTGCTCAAGCCCTTGATCTTAAACCTGTGTATGTCCACCCACCTCATATGTTTCGTGTCGACAACATGTGGTAGGATTTTGGTTTCTCATCCACTCTGCTATTTGCTTCCGTTTTATGGGCATGTTCATCCAATTCATATTCAGAGTTATAATTATCAGTGTGTATTCCCCAACATTTTGGTATCCTCTCCTAGTTCTACCCTTTCTTCTTAAGCTATTTCCTTTTAAACCAATGGTTTGTTTTAGACCAATATCCCTTGTCCCCTCCCTTTATTTACTTCCTTTTCCAACCCCTCACTTATTATTATTTCCCCCTCTTTTTATTTTTTAAGACCTAATGAATTCCCTCCCCCTTCTTCTCCCCTCCCTTCTTTGACATCCCCACTCCCCTGCTCCCCTTGGTCAATCCCTTCTTTTTCAGTAGAGTTAGATAGAATTTTATATACCAATGGATATAGCTACTCTTCCCTCTCAGGGTTAATTCTGCTGATAGTAAAGTTTAAATAGTACCTCTTAATGCCCTCTTCCTCTCCTTGTTGTAATAGTATTCATCCCCTCCCCTTCCCATGCACTCTTCGTGTGGTATAGAATATTCTATTTTTCTTATTCCTTCAACTTTCTCTTGGTGCCATCCACTATTCATCCCCCCTCTTTTTCCCTACCCCATCTCATCTTAGACCATTTAGTGCTCCAACCTCTCCCTATGAATAATTCTTCTAATTACTATAATAGTGAATGCAGTTTTTGAAAATTACATATAACATTTCTCCATATAGGAATACAAATAATTTGATCTCATTAAGGCCCTTAAAGAGGCAAATTTAAAAAAAAGAGTTTTCTTTCTTTCTCCTCTGTTTCTTATTTACATTTTCATGTTTCTCTTGTTTTTTTGTGGTTGGATATCACATTTTCCATTTATTCCTGATCTTTTCTGTTGAAATACTTGGAAATCTTCTATCTTGTTGAATGTCCATACTTTCCCCTGGAAGTAGATAGTAAGTTTTGATGGTTAGGTGATCACTGGTTGTAGACCCAGTTCTCTTGCCTTTCTGAATATCATATTCCAAGCCTTGTTATCTTTTAGTGTGGAGGCTGTCAGATCCTGTGTGACCATGATTGGTGCTCCTTGATATTTGAATTATCTCTTTCTGCTTCTTGTAATATTTTTTCTTTTACTTGGAAGCTCTTGAATTTGGCTATTATATTCCTGGGGGTTGTCTTTTCAGGGCCTAGTGTAGAGGGTGATCTATGGATCCTTTCAATATCTATATTTCCCTCTTATTGCAGAACTTTAGGGCAGTTTTGCTGAATAATTTCTTTTAGTATGGAGTCCAAATTGCTATTAATTTCTGCTTTTTCAGGAAGAACAATGATTCTCAAATTGTCTCTTTTAGACGTGTTTTCTTGATCTATCAGTTTCTCAGTGAGATATTTCATGTTTCCTTCTATTTTGTCAGTCTTTTGACTTTGCTTTATTTGTTCTTGCTGTCTTGAGAGGTCATTGGCTTCTACTTGCCTAATCCTGGTCTTTAGAAACTGGTTTTCTGTTATAATTTCATGATTTTCCTTTTAGTTTTGGTGTATCCTATTTTCCATCAGTTTAACTTTGGTTCCCAATTGGGAGTTTCTGTCTTTTAACCTGTTAATTTCCTTTTGAGCTATTTCCCACTTCTCTCTCCAAATCTCTTTCATCTTTCTCATGATCTCAGATTTGAACTCTTCAAGATCTTGTGATCAATTTTCATTTTGGGGGGAAGGATTGGATGTGATTACTTGTTTGTTCTCCTCTGAAGCTTGCTCTGTTGTCTCGATTTTTTCTTTGTAGAAGTTGTTGAGTGTTAAAGATTTCTTCTTGCTTTTTCCCTTTTGGGGTTCTTGTGCCTGGCTTGCCATTATTGTTATTATTTCTTTCTCAATCAGAAGTCTGGGTGAGGCAGACAGGCTCTCTTCCTATGGAGCTGTGGAGCATTTTTGGGTTGAGTCAGAGAGATGTGCTCCCTCTCAGCTTTATCCTTGCTGCCACAGTTGGTCTGCACTCTCTGGGCTCCTGAGGTCTCAAGTCTAGTTGTTCTCAGGGTCAAGCCTCCTCATGATCCCCTTGCATGGTCCTCTGCTAATAGATCCTTTAGCAGTCTGAGGGCTCTGCTTCCTCAGTCATAGACCCCTCTGTGCTGGGTCCCCACCCAAGTTTCACATTTGGCCTCAGGGTCCACTTCTGTGCCTGCATCTGAGCCTGTACTCAAGGACTTTATTCAATGTTTGGTTCTTTAGCTTCTTGGGATCTTAAGTCTTGCTGCTCTCAGGGGCAGGCCCTGGTAATACCAGGTAGTTGCCAAGAACTTAATGAATGCCCCCAAATTTGCTCTATCTATTGTGTGCTGGCTTTGGCCC
The DNA here is from genome assembly GCF_016433145.1 of Gracilinanus agilis. NCBI lineage: Eukaryota > Metazoa > Chordata > Mammalia > Didelphimorphia > Didelphidae > Gracilinanus > Gracilinanus agilis. The sequence goes on from NC_058130.1 coordinate 233,603,794, forward strand.
TGTAGGTGTTGTGCGGGAGGGAGTTGCTCAGCTCGCATTTTAGTGAGAGCTATTTCATCCCCTTATAGCATGGAAATGCCCTGATCCCATTTTTTCTCTAAATTCCATTTGGTTCTATTCCATGAATTTTGAAAGCAGAGGTAATCAAAACAATATGGTACTTGATAATACTAGCTTGCTGAGGTCATTTATCACTAGTCTATTCCATTGATCTTCCCTTCTGTCTCTTATCCAGTACCATATTGTTTTAATGAACAATGCTTTATGATACAGTTTAAGACCTGGTACTGCTAGGCCACTGTCCTTCACATTCTTTTTCATTATTTCCATTGACTTTCTTGATCTTTTATTCTTCCAAATGAACTCTATTATAGGTTTTTTTCTCTAATTCTACAAAAAATTTCTTTGGAGTTTGAAAGGTATGGCACTGAACACATAAATTAATTTGGGTAGGATTGTCATTTTTATTATATTAACTCATCTTTCCCATGAGCAATTAATATTTTTCTAATTATTTAGATCCAGTTTAAATTGTATGAAAAGTGTTTTTTAGTTGTGTTGTTATAGTTCCTGTATTTCTCTTGGCAAATAGATTTCTCAGTATTTTATATTTTCTAGAGAGATTTTCAATGAAGTTTCACTTTCTAACTCTTGCTGTTGAATTTTGTTGGAAATATATAGAAATATGGATGATTTATATAGGTTTATTTTGTAAACTTTGCTAAAGTTGTTTTTTATAACCAGAAGTTTTTTAGTTTATTTTATAGGATTCCGGAATTTCTAGGATTCCTTAAGTATACCATCATATTTTCTGGTAGACTTGTTAAGAATCTGTATATCTACATTTCCAAGGTTTGTTCTTTCCACGTCTTTGTAAATAAAAGCTGCTAAAAGTCATTTTTGACTTAAGCTATAAAATTTTAAAATTGGTGACTGCAATATTACTTTATAACTCTCTTTTTGAGTCAAAAACCTAAATTTTTATGAGGTGGGTGGACATACACAAGTTTAAGTTTAAGGGCTTGAGCAAAATCTTTTGGGCATCAAATGAGAAAAGGAAGGCAGGAGTGGCTATTATGATTTCTGACAAAGCCAAAGTAAAAATAGATATAATTAAAAAATACAGGGAAGGTCATTACATCCTGTTTAAAGGCAGTATAGACAATGAGGAAATAACAATGCTCAATATGTATGCACCAAGTGGCATAGCATCCAAATTCATAAAGGAGAAACTGGCAGAGCTCAAGAAGGAAATAGATAGTAAAACCATAATAGTGGGAGATCTAAATATTCCTCTTTCAGATCTAGATAAATCAAACCAAAAAATAAATAAGAAAGAGGTAAGAGATGTGAATGAAGTCCTAGAAAAATTAGATTTAATTGCTATGTGGAGAAAAATTAATAGGGACAAAAAGGAATACACCTTCTTTTCAGCTGCACACGGTACATTCACAAAGATTGACCATGTAATAGAGCATAGAAACATTGCAAACAAATGCAAAAGAGCAGAAATAATAAATGTAACCTTCTCAGATCATAATGCAATAAAAATAATAATTAGTAAGGGCACATGGACAGGCAAATCAAAAACTAATTGGAAATGAAATAACAGGATTCTCCAAAACCAGTTAGTCAAAGAAGAAATCATAGAAACAATCAACAATTTCATTGAAGAGAATGACAATGATGAGACATCCTACCAAACTCTGTGAGATGCAGCCAAGGCAGTACTCAGGGGGAAATTTATATCCTTGAGTGTATATATTAACAAATTAGGGAGGGCAGAGATTAGTGAATTGGGCATGCAACTTAAAAAACTAGAAAGCAAGCAAATTAAAAATCCCCAGATGAAAACTAAATTAGAAATACTAAAAATCAAGGGAAAATTAATAAAATCAAAAGTAAAGGAACTATTGAATTAATAAATAAGACTAGAAGCTGGTATTTTGAAAACCCAGATAAAATAGACAAAGTACTGGTCAATCTAATAAAAAAAAGGAAAGAAGAAAACCAAATTGACCGTATCAAAGATAAAAAAGGGAGACCTCACCTCTAATGAAGGGGAAATTAAGGCAATCATTAAAAACTATTTTGCCCAATTATATAGCAATAAAAATAACAATCTAGGAGATAGAGATGAATATTTACAAAAATATAAATTGCCTAGATTAACAGCAGAAGAAATAGAATACCTAAATAATCCCATATGAGAAAAAGAAATTGAATAAGCCATCAAAGAACTCCCTAAGAAAAAATCGCCAGGGCCTGATGGATTCACAAGTGAATTCTATCAGACATTCAAAGAGTAACTAATCCCAATACTATACAAATTATTTGATATAATAAGCAAAGAATGAGTCCTACCAAATTTCTTTTATGACACAAATATGGTACTGATTCCAAAGCCAGGGAGATCAAAAACAGAGAAAGAAAACTATAGACCAATCTCCCTAATGAACATAGATGCAAAAATCTTAAATAGAATACTAACAAAGAGATTCCAGCAAGTAATTAAGAAGATCATCCACCATAATCAGGTGGGATTTATACCAGGAATGCAATGATGGTTCAACATTAGGAAAACCATCCACATATTTGACCATATCAAAAATCTAACAAACAAAAATCACATGATTATCTCAATAGATGCTGAAAAAGTCTTTGACAAAATACAGCATCCATTCCTATTGAAAACCCTGGAAAGTATAGGAATAGAAGGACCTTTCCTAAAATAATAAACAGTATATACCTAAAACCATCAACAAGCATCATTTGCAATGGGTATAAATTAGAAGCCTTCCCAATAAGTTTAGGAGTGAAACAAGGATGCCCATTATCATTGTTCAACATAATACTAGAAACACTAGCAGTAGCAATTAGAGAAGAAAAAGAAATTGAAGGTATCAAAATAGGCAAGGAGGAGACTAAGGTATCACTCTTTGCAGATGATATGATGGTATACTTAAAAATCCTAGAGTATCAACTAAGAAGCTTGTAGAAATAATCAACAACTTTAGCAAAGTTTCAGGATACAAAATAAATGCACATAAATCATCAGCATTTCTATATCTTTCTAACACATCACAACAGCAAGAGGTAGAAAGAGAAACACCATTTAAAATCACCCTAGACTATATAAAATACTTAGGAATCTATCTACCAAAACAAACACAGGAATTATACAGAAACAACTACAAAACACTTTCCAAACACTTAAAACTAGGTCTAAACAATTGGAAAAACATTGATTGCTCATGGGTAGGAGAGCTAACATAAGAGAAAAATGACCATTCTACCCAAATTAATACCTATCAAACTACCAAAAAAAACTTCTTTACTGAATTAGGAAAAATTATAACAAATTTCATTTGGAATAAAAAAATCAAGAATATCAAGGGAAATAATGAAAAATATGTGAAGGAAGGGGGCCTAGCAGTACCAGATATTAAACTATACTATAAAGCAGCTGTAGTCAACATGGTATGGTACTGGCTAAGAGACAGAAGGGAGGATCAGTAGAATAGACTTGGGGTAAGTGACATCAGCAAGACAGTGTATGATAAACCCAAAGAGCCCAACTTTTGGGACATGAATCCACTATTTGACAAAAACTACTGGGAAATTATTGGGTTTAGATCAACATCTGACACTGTACACCAAGATAAATTCAGAATGGGTGAATGACTTGGATATAAAGAGGGAAACTATAAATAAGTTATGTGAACATAGAATAGTATACTTGTAAAATCTCTGGGAAAGGAAAGATTTTAAAACCAAGCAAAAGTTAGAGAAAATTACAAAATGTAAATTAAATGGTTTTGATTATGTCAAACTAAAAAGCTTTTGTACAAACAAAAACAATGCAGCCAAAATCCGAATGAAAACAACAAATTGTGAAAAAATCTTTATAACAAAAATTCTGACAGGGTTTTAATTACTCAAATATACAAGGAGATAAATCAATTGTACACAAAATAATCAAGCCATTCCCCAATTGATAAATGGGCAAGAGGCATGAATAGACAATTTTCAGGTAAAGAAATCAAAAGTATCAATAAGCACATGAGAAAGTGTTCTAAATCTCTAATAATCAGAGAAATGCATATCAAAACAACTCTCAAGTATCACCTCACACCTAGCAGATTGGCTAAAATGAAAGAAGGGGAAAGTAATAAATGCTGGAAGGGATGTGGCAACATTGGGACATTAATGCATTGCTGGTGGAGTTGTGAACTGATCCAACCATTCTGGCTGGCAATTTGGAACTATGTTCAAAGCGCTATAAAAGAATGCCTGCCCTTTTGATGCAGCCATACCATTGTTGGGTTTGTACCCCAAAGAGATCATAGCTAAACAGACTTGTATGAAAATATTTATACCTGCTCTTTTTGTGGTGGCAAAAAACTAGAAAAGGAAGGTATGTCCTTCCATTGGGAAATGGCTGAACAAATTGTGGTGTATGCTGGTGTTGGAATACTATTGTGCTCAAAGGAATAATGAATTGGAGGAATGCCATATGAACTGGAAAGACCTCCAGGAATTGATGCAGAGTGAAAGGAACAGAGCCAGAAGATAATTATACACAGAGACTGATATACTGTGGTAAAATTGAATGCAATGCACTTCTGTACCAGCAGTAATGCAATGACACAGGACAGTTCTGAGGGATTTATGGTAAAGTTTCTACCCACATTCAGAGGAAGAACTGCAGGAGAGGAAACATATAAGAAAAACAACTGCTTGAACGAGTTGGTTGAGGCGGACATGATTGGGGATGTAGACTCCAAACTACCACACCAATGCAACTAACAACAATTTGGAAATAGGTCTTGATCAATGACACATGTTAAAACAAGTGGAAATGTGCATCAGCCATGGGTGGTGGGAGTGCGGGGGGTGAAGGGGAAAGTAGGAGCATAAATCATGTAACCATGTTAAAAATGAATATTAATAAATGGTTAAAAAAACAAATGTCTGCTACCACCTCATACCTAGCCAATTAGCCAATATGACAGTTAAGAAAAATAATATATGTTGGAGGGGATGTTGGAAATTTGGGACATTAATACTCTGCTGGTGGAGTTGTGAATTGATCTTACCATTCTGGAAGGCAATTTTGAATTATGCCCAAAGGGCCTCAAAACAATGCATAATACCGTTTGATCCAGTAATATCATGACTGCTTTTGTACCCCAAAGAGATAATGAGGAAAAATTCTTGTATAAAAGTATTCTTTGCCACATTTTTTATAGTGGCAAAATATTGGAAAATGAGGGGGTGTCCCTTGATTGGGGAATGGCTGAACAAATTGTGGTATCTGATGCTTATGAAATACTATTGTGCTGAAAGGAATGATGAACTAGAGGATTTCTATGGGAACTGGAAAGACCTCTAGGAATTGATGCAGTGCAAAATGAACAGAACCTAGAGAACATTGTACACAAAAACTGAAACACTGTGGCACACTCAAATGTAACGTACTTTACTAGTAGCAATGCAAAGACCCAGGACAATCTATAGGGACTTATGAGAAAGAATGCTATCCACATCCAAATAAAGAACTGTGGGAGTAGAAACACAGAATAAAAACATCTGATTCATTATGTAGTTTGATCAATATATGACTGGGATTTTGGCTTTAGAAGAATACTATTACAAATATGAATAATATGGAAATAGGTTTTGAACAATGACATATGTATAACTCAGTGGAATTACTTGTCAGCTCTGGGAGGTGGGAAGGAAGAAAGGGGAGAGAAAGAATATGAATCTTGTAGCCAATCGAAAATATTCTAAATAAATTTAAAAAAATAAAGATAAATAAAAGGAATGACAAAGTCATGCCAGGGACAAATAATCAGTACTTCTCTATTTGGCCTAGGATACTCATTGTCTCAAACCATTTTTCCATAGCAACTTTTATTAAAATAACTAACCTTAATTCCTAGGGCAGGGACTTGAGATGATTCCATTTATTCCAGCTCCCCTGAGTGGAGAAAGACAATTTTTCATGATCTATATCAACTTTAGTCAGAAAATTGAATGACATTACTGAGCATTGCTTTTTTCCATGGTTAATTAATACAGTAAAAACTTTTTTATTGCTAGGCTTCACAGAAACTATATTTTCAAATCTTAAATTAGCTAGACGACTCAAAAATCTGTTTAGATTCTATACAATTTATTTTCACCATCTAAAATTCTGTGCTGTAGTCTTTTAAAAGGGCTTTTTAGTAATAAATGTTATCACAAATGGAAGTGCCAGTTTAGTTCTCTTTTCTGCCAGTGATCTTCTTATTCAAGGAATATATGATCACTTATACTTAGCTTATCATATTTGGTGGCCACCAGAACATTTGTTCATTTTTTGTTTATCCAGTAATTTTTTTTGACATTTTCTGAGTGAAATTGTTCTTGCACTTATCCCTTTGGAAATTTGCTATGGCAGAAGGATGGAATAGCACTGGAATGGGAGATAAGGCATTCAATCTAGTATTTACTTAAGAATTAACTGAGTTACTTGGATGTGTCCCTTTATATCTTTAGTTCCCAGTTCCCTCCCACAAAAGTAGGCAATGGTTTAGAGCAGTGTTCTTAACCTTTTATGTACATATGATGGATTCCTTTGGTAGCCTAGTAAAACCTATGTATACAGCAGAATAATGTTTCAATTGCAAAAAAAAACACTGCATGAGATTACAAAGAAAAACAATTAATTATAACAACATATTCTTCCTCAAAGTATTTTCTTTAAATAAACAAAAAAAATAATTTCAGAGATTCTAGGTTGAGAGCCATTGGACTAGAAGATCTTCTAACTTACTTTCTAACTATCATTTAATGATATTTTTCATAAAGCAGAATGGGTCATATTAATCTCCTATTCAGTATATTCCAATAATCCCCTCAATTACAGGATCAAATAAAAAGTCATTTTTTTGGCATTTAAAGTTCCTCTCAACCTCACCTATTCCTTTTTTTTCCAGTCATTTTCTACTTTCCTACCTTCAACATACTCTATAATCTAGTTGTGCTAGCCCATTTGTTTTTTTTTCCTCCTACACAACACTCCATGTCCCATCTCTGTGACTTTGTACTGACTCTTCCAATTTCCTAATATTCTCTCCATCTTCAACTCTACTTATCAATTTCCCCATATTCCATTATGTTTTAACTTGAATCCCACCTTCCATAGGAGACTTTACTCACCTACTCTGTATGTATCTTATATATGTACCTAATTATTTATGTGTTATCTTTTCCATTAAAATATAGAAAAAAAATTTAACTTTTTCATTTGCCCCCTCTACTTAGTATAAAGCACATAATAATACTTAATCAATACTTATTGATCAATTGGTTTATGTTTTAATCATTTAAATATTGAAATATACACTTCATGTGACTTTACTTAATCAGGAAACATTTCATATTTCTTTCAGTGTTTAGCTTGGTTCTGTTTATCACTTTATAATAAGCACTATAAGCTTTATTTTAATAACTCTTCATAATTTGGACTTAGAATCTATCCCAACACATCATCTTTCCCTTTTAAATGCTTAACACATTACTTAAGTATTCTTGAATTGTTACAAATATGCTAAAGAAAGATCTTTTCAAGTGCAAGTAGGTAATGGTTGCATTTCTCAGTGATTTTAGACACTTTAAAATGGCATGTATTCCTTTTAAAAGCAGAAATGTCAAGATCTTAGAATTCTGAAGGATATTGAAAGGGAGATTTAAACATTGCCCTTTGAATAGAAAAGATTCTCTTCTCAGTTCTCACTTGTGTTGGGATGATTATAAAATTTATGTTTACAGTTACCCTAGAAAGCTTCCATTTGACAATTGATTACTCATGTAAGACAGAGGGTTTTACAGTTCTAAAGAGTAATATTTTTAAGTAGTGTGTGGAGACCCTTACTTAATTATATGAATAACATTCTTCAAAGGGAAGTGTGATAATTTCCTTTCTAAAGCAGTGTAATGCAAGGTTGCTAGCAGAATCCTTTTGCTTCTGCAATTTCAAACTGTCACAGCCTGGCAGTTAGAGGTTTTAGAATCTTCAGAAAGTCAGTTGGAGCCTTAGGCTATAAATAGGGCTGATGTTCCAACTGATAGGGCTTTTGCCTTCTGGCTTTCTCTTTGCCTGGGGGCTTTTGCTTTTTGGGCTTTGATTTAGCCTATTGGATTTGGCTTCAGCATTGGCCTGTGCTTATTTTTTCTTGGGGCAATTTGGACCTATCTGATTTCTCTGGACCTCTTCTTGATCTCTCCTTTACATCCCTGCTATTTCCCATGAATTTCCCTTTGGGCCCTGGGAGGAAAGGTGGGCTTGGTGATTGGACATTGTGGGTTTAGTTTCTGCAGGCAAGTAGGGCATCGTAAAATAAGTTACCCCTAATTTAGTGATTTGATAAATACTTTACTTCAAAGGCAGTCAAACCTTCCTGACTGGGAGAGCCGGACTCTCTCAGTCTAACCCCCTCCTGTGACCCATCCCCCAACACCAGCCTTGTCCCTAGCAGTGGTTAGAAAACCTAAAATCTCTTTCCCTCTGATTATTCCTGACTTTAATAAATCCCCTTTGTTACCTAGTCAAAGCCTCTGGTGAATCACTGTATCCAAAATAAAGGCAAGGGCTGAAGAGGGAAGAAATTATTTTCTTTTATTTCTTGAGGGAACCACAGGCATCCATCTTGGCAGGAAATATCTAACTGAGATGTCCTGCAGCCATTCAGTTTCACTGGCAGGGAGGAGCCCTTTTGTCTCCTTCCTCAAAGGACTTTAGAAATTAACCAGAGGAAACCCCAGCCTTGATATAAACATTTCTGTCTGGCCCAAATTCCTCTTGTACCTTAGAGGTACCTTCCCTGTCTGAAGGGTTCAGCCTATCTCCCCAGTATCCTCTGTCTCTAACCTCAGTGAATAAGCCTGTTTAAGCTGCCATCCTGTATATTCCCTGCCATTCCCTACCTTCCTATATACCATTCATCCCTTCCATACACTCAGCTATCTCCTTCATTCCCCTTCCAAATCATCCTATCACCTATATCCCTTTTATCCCTCCTTTTAACCAAGATTTTACCTATTTCTTTATAACAGCAGATAGGGGCAAAAGTCACTTCTAGAAAAAGCATCTCATCTCACTGGGATAAAGTGAATAAATCAGTACAAACTTTGGACCCAAAAACTGTTATTAGGAAGTAGAGTACTCCTAACACATAGACAATGGTTTTAAAATTGGAGACCAGCTTGCACAGAAGATCTCCTATGTGAATAAGTGCAATTCCTTTTCCATCACCTTCATTCATGGCGTTTTAGTCAGCTAGATGGAATAAATAGTCACTGGAGATCAGTCAATGATCTCAATTTTCCATGGTACCAATCAAGCACTAATGGCATCTTCTAGGATTAGACCATAAGTGTACATCATATCTGAATGATGGTCAGTAGATATTTCTAGGTTTTTGTTTCAAAAGGAAAATGCCACTCACACAGAAGCATGTAAATTTCAGTTATTCATTAATTTGGACAGCATTTATGAGTATTATATAAATTTATTGTGAATTTATTGTGTATGCACTTTGGATGACAAAAATATATAATTTGATCTAGTCCTTGTCTTCAAGCAGCTTTCATCATATGAAGAAAGGAAATAAGCAAGTAAAGACATCTATATACACAGAGGATCAAATAATGGCACTAGATATTCACAAATGTTCTCAGGTTCTATGCTACAATGAGCTTAGTTAATAGGTGTTAAAAGGTATTATAATATGCTGAAATACACAATGAACATTAAAAGACTTGGGCTTGAATCTCACTTCTGTCACTTATCAGCCCTACACATTTAGGGAAATATTTCAACCTCACTGATTCTCAGTTATTGTCTCTTTAAAAATAATAAGAATTTATGTAGTAAGTACTTCACAAAATTAGTACATCATGTGTGTGCCAAATTCTTCATAATGTGATGTGCTATATGTGTGAGCAATGATGATATTGATAATGCTGATTAGAAAGAGGACTTCTAGGAAATAATAAATATATTAATGATGGTTTTGAATTTAGATTGCTTACCTGACACTGCTAGAAGGAAAGCTAAGTTTTCTGTTTTGCTTTGTTCTGAAAATTTGGTCCTTTTCATCTATTCCTTTCTTGTTTGTCTATTCATTTCGAAATAACACAATGTCAGATCAAAATATGGCAGTTTGTAAAATAGCTTTTGATAAGGTAAAGCTGCAAAGATTGGCCTATCATTTTTCCATTTCCTGTTTTGGTCTCTTTGCTCTCATAATTTCTCCCAGCTTATTTTTCATTTTATCTGTCTCCCTAGACCTCCTGAAATTGAAGCCTGAGAAATATGAGGGTTATAATTATTTCTGATTGACACAGCATCCCATTACACAAGCTTATTAAGGCAATTCATTTTCTTCACTACAAACATTCTCAATTGTCAAACAAACAATGGTAAAGTTAAGGTAGCTTTTGCTGAATGAATTAAAAAGAAAAAAAAAGGTTAGAAGTTACTGTTCCTATTTTCAGATATCAACTTTTAGTTTATCCAGAAGCTAGAATTAAATAAGATATATTATTTAATTTTTTCATAGAACTCTTGTGATTTCCAAGTTGAAATAAACAAACACAAATATTAAAATGCACAAACCTAGCAAAACAAATAGAAACTACTCTTATTCCTCCATATGATACTGGATTACTGGATTTTTAGAGTTCAAGACAACATTTTAGTTATCTCAAGAACACATCAGTGATATATTTTTAGGCAGAAATTATTTGAAAATGGTATTGTAAAGATGGAATTTGTGCAAGGGGGATGGGAAAAAGGAGCCAGAGAAGGTGGGGCTGACAGTTGGTGACAGTTGAGACCAGAGAAAATTCTGGGTAATTCTTGGGAGGAGGAAGAAGGAGAAGGATTTTCAGGCTGAGGACTGTGAGGAGAGAAGAGTTGGACATCTCAGCTCAAATCCACTCCTGAGGGCTTCCTGAGGATCTTTCTTTGAACATTGAAACCCTGATTCCCTGGTCAAAGGCATCCCATCGCTTGTCACCCATCAAGAATTCAATCATAGAGTCAGGTAAGTGTTTGGACTCCATTTTGGGAGTGATCTCTTAGGCTCCTTCTCCCATTACCCAACCTTGCTGAGAGACCCTTTCCAGTCTAAGTTGCAATTATAGAAAAGGTTAGAAACAGAAACAGAAGGAGAAGGGGCAGGAGATGCTTGGGAGTGGGAACCCCAAAGGTTCCCACCCGAATGACAGACACCATAGAAATAGAGAAGAGGGCACCCTAAATCCCTCTGCCCTTCACCCCTTTTCCCAACCACTAAATTGTGAATAATAAAAGCCACTCATTAGTCAGATAGTGTTCCAGAGTGCCTAAGAGGCAACGAAGGGGAGGGGAATCACAGCTTGGTCTGGCTGCCTCCATCTTAAAGCCTGACGACCCGCTGTGAAGTTGACTGTCCTTGGGGGATGCTTGTGTGAACCCCACCCTCATTCAGAATCAGATTTCAGTACCACATACCTCATTTTATAGGGAAGTCTCACCCCCAACTCTTGTGGAGTGGTACGACCATCCAGGTCACCCAGTCTCGGGGTGACACCCCTTCAAAATCTCAGAGTGTATATTTGGTGAGAGGGGAGAGCTAGAAGAGAGTCTCACCCACATATATTCTCTCTCTCTCCCTTCAATCATAACATTCATTACTGGCTCTCTGTTATTATTACAATTTCAATGTCTGAACATTCAATATGTTCAAATAAATTTATTAGCTGAATAATAAACCATTTGACCATCTGATAGGCAAAAAAAGTCCTACTCTGGTGTTTCATTGTGTCATGGTGATGACTTTGGGTTTTTGAAGACTCCATAAATAAGTTGAAAGGAGAATCATTTCAGCTTTGATATGCATGAAACTGATTCCATCTCCTATTTTGAAAGATTTATAGTAGGTAGGTAACAAGCATTCATTAAATCCTTACTTTGTATGAAGTACTATGCTAAACCTTTGAGATACAAATGAAACAAATAACAACAACAACAACAACAACAAACAGAACCAGCCCTTAAAGACTTTACATTCCAATTGGGGAAGAAACCAGATTAAAAAAGGGAAAGGGGGGCAGCTGGATAGCTCAGAGGATTGAGAGCCAGGCCTAGAGATGGGAGGCCCTAGGTTCAAATCTGGTCTCAGACACTTCCCAGCTATGTGACCCTGGGCAAGTCACTTGACCCCCATTGCCTACGCTTACCACTCTTCTGCCTTGGAGCCAATACACAGTAAGGGTTTTTTAAAAAAAAAAAAGGAAGGTAATAGGGGCTGGGCCGGAGATTAAGGAGATTTTCAAGAAGGGACATTAGGATCTAGGGAAAAAAATCTTCCTAAATTCAGATCTTTTTCTAGGGAAGGATCAAGAATCATATTTCAACTACTTGGTTCTGGAAGAATTCCATTTTCCAGGCTCTGAGTATTTCAATGTGTCTTTGGATAGATGATCCACTTTACCTCTTAAACTCAAATGTCAGGAAGTAATGATAATAATAATAATAAATAATGTAACTTGTATGATATTTAAAGTTTGCAAAACTCTTTAAATATATTATCCCATTTAATTGGAACCTTGTTTCCATCTAGTTTCTTTTTTTTCTTTCAAATTTCTGTCATAATTTCCCCCAAAAATATTTTGGTCACCAAAATTATTTATTCGTAATTCCTACTGTTTCCCTCAACAAATTTTAAAACATTCATTTTTCATTGCTTCCTTTATTTTAAGACTCTTACCGAAATTTCATATTTGGATTTAAATCTCAATGATTCTTAGAATTTTTTTTTAGAAAATGAAAATTGATATAATTTTGATCCATCTTCTTATTATTTCCTCCCATGTAAACAAATTAAGTGTGGACAAAACATTTAAAGTTTAATATGGTAAAATAATTTTTTCAGGAATTACCAAAAATTGCCTTAGATTTTTCTTTTGAGGAATTTGTCTTTTCTTTTGAGCCTAATGATTTATTTTGTTTTATATTTTAATGTAGTGTACTTTTTTCTATTCCAACTATCCCATTTACTATGGTAGTAGTAAGATTTATAATCCTAGTAAAGAATTAGTAATCCCAGGAAGTTGTTATCCTAGTAAAAGAAGACTCACATTTAGATCATAACAGATATGCCAAGAACAATATTTATGCATAATTATATAATACTTCTCAAATGAGATTTCATATTTTGAAAATATTTAAATGATTTCCTGTGAGAAATTTCAGTCTTTTATTTAGTCTGGAAGCTTGAAGTTCATCTTTTTTTTGGATATTGTAAAACCATGAATATGGCCATTTGTAAAACCATGAATATGGCCATAGCATTGGCTATATTTTATGGCCAATATTGAATAAAGACTCAAGGAAGAAAATTTTCTTCCCTTGTTGAGTTCATACTTTGTCATACTGAACCTCAGCAATACAATCTTAACCATCATATATATCTTGATGCTCATTCAAATTTCTGGTGATCTCAATACAGGGTTATTAATCACTATGTCAAAGAGGTTTTATAGCTGATGGTAGAATATTTTTGTATTTGTATTTTTAGATTTAGAAATAATCTTTCACTGATTTCTTAATTATTAAAACAAATTTGTTTGATTTATTTATTAATCACTTTTAATAACCCCTTTTAATAATCTTTTTATTCTTTCCTATTCACTGGTACTATAAAAGTTTATTACTTTTGACAAGATGTAACCAGTTTTTGGTCTAACAGAGATGACACATTAAAAGTGAGTGATGGGGGGCAGCTGGGTAGCTCAGTGGATTGAGAGCCAGGCCTAGAGGTAGGAGGTCCTAGGTTCAAATCTGGCCTCAGACACTTCCCAGCTGTGTGACCCTGGGCAAGTCACTTGACCCCCATTGCCTACCCTTACCACTCTTCCACCTATAAGTCAATATACAGAAATTAAGGGTTTAAAATTTAATAAAAAAAAAGTGAGTGATGCAATCTTGATTATAATCTTGGTTTTACAACCATAACAATTTGTGAATTTTCTTGACTACAGGAGCAAAGTTTGATCTCTAAAACCAAAAAGTTAATCCTTAATGTGCATAGCAAAAACTCTTCATATAACTAACTTACTTATGAGGCATTCTTAAAATTTAAATAATTTATACCAGCATATCCAAAATACAATAAAATTGAGAAAATAATATAAGGTTAGAAGCAATTATTATGTTGATCAAAAGATCTTAAGCATACAATTGACAGAATAATCTATTATTTCCCTGAAAGAATGGATTCAGATAAGTATTTACCAGTCTACACTGCCACACAGTGCATAAACTAGGCTTCCATAATAAACATGAAAAGGTACCACAAGCCACCTACTGACTTCTCATGGCCTTCTCTCTTAACCTATATCCTCTTAATCAAACCAAATTTTATTACTATTTCACATTTCATAATTCATATTAAAATTAACATTTAAGTCAATAATGTTGGAATGAAAGAAAATGGTTGTTTACATTTTAAATTCAGTATCTAAAAGAGATGGAACAGACAAGAAATTTCCAATTGACATGTTTCCTGTTATGAAAAAAAAACTATTAAAAACCTCTGACAAAGGTCTAATTTCTCAAATTTATTAGGAGCTAAGTCAATTGTACAAAAAAGCAAGCCATTTCCCAATTAATAAATGATCAAGGGACATGAATAGACAGTTTTCAGATGAAGAAATCAAAATTATCAATAAGCACATGAAAAAGTGTTCTAAATCTCTCATACTTAGAGAAATGCAAATCAAAACAGCATGGTGTTACCACTTAGCACCTGGCAGATTGATCAAAATGACAGTAAAGGAAAATGATAAATGTTGGTTGGGTCATAGCATAATCAGGACACTAATGCCTTGCTGATGAAGTGGTGAATTAACCCAACCATTCTGGAAGGCAATTTGGAATTTTGTGCAAAGGGATTTAAAAGAATGTATACCATTTGATCCAGCAATAACACTACTAGGTTTTCATCTCAAAGAGATAATGTGGAAAAATACTTGTACAAAAGTATTCATAGCTGCACTCTTTGTGGTGAAAGAAAATGAGAAAATGAATGATTGTCCCTCGATTGGGAAATGACTGAAAAAATTGTGATTTATGATGGTGATGTGATACTATTGTGCTGAAATGAATAATGAGCTGGAGGAATTCCATATGAACTGTGAGAACCTCAATGAAATGATGCAGAGAGAAAGGAGCAGAACCAGGAGAACATTGGACATTCTGGCACAATTGAATGTAATGGACTTTTCTACTAGTATCATTGCAACAATCCAGGACACTCCTGAAGGACTTATGGGAAAGAATGCTAACCAAAGAAATGCAAAAGAAAAATATATGACATCACTTATCACTTGTATATATTGGTATGTGATTGGGGTTTTAGTCTTTAAAAAGATCTCTCCATTGGAAAAATGAATAATATGGAAATAAGTATCAAGTGTCAACAATTGTACAACCAAGAGGATTTTCTTGTCAGCTCTGGGAGGAGGGAGGGAAGAGGAGATGGAAAGGAAATGAATCATGTAAACATGGAAAAATATTTTAAAATGAAAATTAAAAAAAATAAAACTAGTCACAAAAGAAAAAACTCCAAAAAGAAAAAAAAGAAAAACTATTAGAAACATTTTAACTGTAATTATTTTTAAAGTTCTTTCCAGTAGGATTTATCTTATCCATACTAGAAATTCCCAAAGGAAATGAAATCATTTAATATTATTCCTAAAGAGCCCCAGGCCCCATGTCTAAAGTAAGTGAAACTCAAGATGGAGAAGACAGATAGAGAGCACTCACACTTTCACAATACAAAAATATTTCAAAATTCCAAAATTAATCTGAAAAATATTAGGTAGGAGAGCCTGTATTTAATGAGTAGTAACCACTGATATTAATCAGTAATTATGACACACTTTTAATTTTCAGCTATAATAGATTTATATGTAAACTGGGTTAAATCTGGCTCATTGCAGATGCTATTATCTGCACTTTGGGCCATAAAAAAGGAAAGGAAATGCTGCTGGTGATGAAATATTCTGAAATTTCTCTCCCCTCAGGTTTACCTAGTTGAAGTTAAACTTTCCTACATCCCATTTAAATGTAGCAATTATTTACAAAAAAAAAAGACAAAAGGCTAATTTGCTAAATTTAATCACTGACCTCTCAACCAATGTGACTATAAAACAAGGAAATTAGTTTTGTTAAGAATTCTTACTAAATTTTTAAAAATATCTTAATTATGATAGAATCTTCCCTAGGCTTCATAGTATGGAACCTTTACCATGTCAAACATTTATCAATACAACTCTTGGTTATATCTCTGCCAAGGAAAAATAAAGAACAACATGAAAAGGAGGAAGCCTACAGTTCTCTTTGGAATTCTTGGGTTTGTGCCATAAATAAATGGGAGGTTGTAATTTAAAGGAACAGGTTGCTTCCTTCCCATACCAGTGAGAGACTGAGAATTTCTGTGATCTCATGTGAAATGTGGAAATTGTTGTCACAGGCAGAAAACATCGCTTTATTTGAGAGCTAATAGTGATGCAAAGATACTCACAGGAGTATATGAATGAACACAGAGGACTGGAGGGAGACAATGACATAATATTTGAAGAGGGAGAGGCTGTGATATTAGATCATGGTCTGATTATCTGGAGACAAAGATTCTCAAATGAATCTTTTGAACAGAGACTTAGACAGGGTGTGTTGATCAATTTCGAGTTTTCTCTGTTTACTGCTTTGCTTGTTCAAACTCTCTTGAGGAGGGGTATAATTCTAGAATTACTTGAATTGAAATAAGGGGAAGGATAATAAAAATGTAATTCCTTCTTCTCTACTATGCCTACAGAAAATGCAGCAGGCATTTTCTACCCAGTATACCAATTTCTTTGTGTGGTTTCTAATTTGTGATTTTCATAGTAATTTAAAAATATTTCACCCTTGTTATAAAATTATTGCTGTATTTAACTGTTGTGTGAATCATGTCTATTATCATTTTTTGAAGAGGTTAGTCATGAAGCAAACTGATAAAATGGCTGGAATTAGTACTGAGATTAAAACAGAGATATGATACCTGTCTAAAATATCTGGGTTTTTATTATAGCTTGAGGACTCTGAGCTATAACAGAAGATTTTATGATGTTAACTATTAATCATTTTTATAAACTTTACCTAAAGCAAATTTTAAAGTGGATCTGGTTTGCCTTCTGCCCTTCAGGTTCAAACCATGAGTCAGGCAGGTATGAGGTCTGGCTAATGAAATGGATAAATATAAGTCAAATTGTGTTTCTCCTTATTTTCCTCTCAAGCACGCTCACTAGGAGTAGATCTACTTATTTGGACAGAATAAGGTATGGCTTGAGCTAAATAGTAGCATACCTAAATTCTTGAGGTGGGAACCAGAGAAATGAGTGAGTACTTCTGTTTAAAACTTTTTTTTTATTCTTTTAAAACTCCAAATCTTGCCAGTAGTCTCATATAGTGATTATATCATTTTTAAATATTGGAAGAATCTTTCAGAATTTGGGAATAGTGAAATTCTGTCTAGATATGCTTTCCACTTAATAATGAAATATAATTTTAATAAAAAAATTTTGCTAAAATTATACAAAAACAGATGAAATTTTGAGAAATGATAAAAGTTTAGAGAATTTTCTGGTTGAAGAGAAACAAAATTAAGTGGGAAAAAAACCTCCTTTGGCATTAGAAATAGCTAAGTTTGAACAATAACTGTTATACTTTTTAGCTGTCAGATTTGGAGAAATCATTTATCCACTCTGAAATGTCATAAAACTAGGACAAGGTTTGTATTACTTATTTTTTCAGGTTGTTGTAAAAATAAAAGGAAGATAATAGTTTTATCCCAAATTCGTCTGTAACTGGAAAGTGTTATGTGAAGAAGAGTCATGTAAATCCTTTAGTATCAGAAGTTAATGTAATAAATAAATAGCCCAAAGAAAAAATCTTTGGCAGAATCTGAAAGGTCTTATTTACTTTTTGATTTTCAGCAGTTTATAAGTGACTTTGTAGTATACTAGCATCATTAACCTGCCAGAGTGTATATTCTGTATAGTAATCTATCCTAGGTTTGAAGAATTTAGCAAAACACCCCTCTTTTGGAGTCCTTTCTTATCTCAGTTTAGTGAAAATATTCTACTCAAAGTTTTACAACTCTTATACTTTATCAGTTAGGCCTTTGCAGGTAAACTGGTCCAGAGAGAGGTGCTAGCTAAAGAGTGAAAGCCAGTATCAAATGTAGAGTTGTCTTTGTCATATATTTTAATAAACCATAGCAAATTGCAGGTTTCTGCTGGGGGTGTGGTGGTGATGAGGGATATTTTTAATTACCCAACTTTCAATATCTAAAATAAAGCAGAACACTTCTTTTCTTTTTTTTGGCCATTTTATTATTGTAAATTCAAGAATATAAACTGAGACATTAACTTTATAGAACTCAAATCTCTCTATGAAGGAGAATCAAACACTATGGGACACTGAAACCCTGAGAGACCTCCATCCCATTTTCCCATAATATAACTGAAATATACATCATTAAAATCAAAATAAGTTTTATTAAGCAAGGACCTATGCTCAAGGGAACAAATTGAATCCCTGGATGCAGCCACAGTAAGAGGTAGACTAGATGCTTGCAGTAGCAGGGGCAGAAATGCCCACTGGCTTTGGATAGAATACTCAAAGTCAGTCACAGACTTGTGCTTGAGCAAGGAACCCGGGATTATATCAGATAATGGATTATAAAAAATTGGAAAAACCAAATTGGACCCAAATAAAAGCAAACACACACAAAGTTCATGAAACTTGACAAAACATATGCCAGCACAATAAGAACACTGAGAGTCTAGTAAAAAGTTGATAATTAAATCTAGTGGCCTGACTGCTAAAATTTTATTTTTCTTTTTTCAAATTTTATTTAAAAACAAAAAATAAATTAAAAAAATGAGAAAGCAAAGGAGAAAGAACCTTTCTATTAACAGTTATGGGGACATATGTATGCATGAAAATATTCATGGAAACTTTGTTATGAGAAAAAATTGAGAAATAACACAAATGCAATAAATGACATAGATGTGATTTTTTAAATTTAATGGATTGTAATATATTTTTAGAAATGAAATTTATCATAAACAGAAAAATACAGTAAATATATGAAGAAATGTAAGGATAATAATACATACATAATTTTAAAAAGATAACCTCAACATCAAGAGAAAATAGTATCCAAGTAAAACAAATCCAAAGGGAACTCAAAAGCACAAGATGTTTATATTAGCATACATATATAATTTACTGATTTTTTAAAACTGTAAACAATATGGAATTTGGGATTTCATACTCCTGAGAGTTACAGAAGATGACAAATCCTTCAGCATCCACCCTCACTGGTGTGGGCTCCCTCTTCACTCCTCCTATCCCACATCCATAGTCCTAGATGGAAGACAGATTCAGTCCCAGGTCCTAGAACCTCCAAATCCCTGCTCTTAGCAATGATGATTTGGTTCCTGCCCTCAGGGCCTGGTGTCAGCTGCCTCTTCAGTGAATACTCCTTTAATCCCCTACTGTGAAATAGTGGAAGGCAAGCCAGAGTCTATGTCACAGTAGACACAGCTGCTCCCAGAATCCACTGTCTGTGAATTCCAGTGATGTCCTTGGGGATACAGGCTCCTGAGCTCAGCAAAAGAGGTGAATTTGTAAATCCTTCCCTATTGGACTATCTCGTAGTTTCCATTCTGTTTACCCAGCTCCTGCCCCTAGGGACTTCAGAGACCAGGGAAGTTGGAAACCTTTCCAATCAAGCTATCCTTAGCTAATTAGTTCCTCTCTGGATTCCTGTCTGTTTTTTTCTGCTTTTAGTGTTGATTTTTGAGGAGTTATTTTTGGTTGTTTATGGGAGGGGAGGTATTAGAAGAGTAGGAAATGGCTGGGCCCTATTTTATCATTTTCTCCACAATAATGTTCTTTTAAACCTAATTTAATTTAATTTTTATCTCAGATTAGTTTATTACTCATAGACATGAAAGCATGTGGTTCTTTGGTTCTTCCATCCTATAGACAAGCATAAGAAAAGTATGTGGACATACAATGGAATGGATATCTTGAGGGGAGAAACATATTTCTTATGTATTTATTTCTCATTATTGTTGATGTGAAGATTCGCAGGAGCCAAGAGCAGGGAGGTTTTGAAAGCAATAAATCCATAAATGGCTCACACTGTGATAGCTCCTCTTATTCCCCCAATCACAAATAAAAATCATTAAAATTAAGAAATTAAAAAAATTATTTTAGATCCTTTTAACAAAATTTGATTTGTGATTTTTCTGCTTCCATTACTCCCTCCACCCACTGAAAAGGCAAATAATACATCAATTATATACGTGAATTCATGCAAAAGCAAATTTCTATATTAGATATCTATCCAAAAAAGCAAGAATACTAAATTGGGAAAAATTATACTTCAATTTGCACTCAGAGTTCATCAGCTCTATTTCTGGATGTGGATAGCATTTTTCATCATGAATCCCTTTGTATCATCGTGGATTATTGTCTTGCTCAGAGTTGCTAAGTCTTTGATAGTTGATCATCATTACAATATTGATGTCACTGTGTATCTCCTCATTCTGATCATTTCACTCTACATCAATTGATATAGGGCTTCCTAGGTTTTTTTTTTTTTCTGAAAACTTCACCTCCTCCACCCCTGACCTCCTGCCATCATTTCTTATAACACAAAAATGCTCCATCACAATCATATGCCAGAGGTTGTTCAGGGCTTAATGTGCAATCCCTCAATTTCCAATTTTTTTGCTAACACAAAAAGGGTAAATAAAAATATTTTTGCACATATATGACTTTTTGACTTTTCCCTTCTTTGATCTCTCTGTGATTCAAACCTACTATTGATATTGCTCGATTAAAAGTTATACTCAGTTTTATAGCTCTAAGGGCATAGATTATTCTATACAATGTTTGGACCAATATTCAACAAGTGGATTAGTATACCTATTTTCCCTCTTCTGTCATTTGTCTTTTCTGATAGACATGAGATGGTACTAAAATTGTCTTATTTTGCATTTCTCTAAATAATAGTTATTGGCAGCATTTTCTTTATGGGCCAATTGAGGGTTGTAACTTTTTTATTCTAAAAATTGCTTGTTTATGTCCTTCCATAATTTATCAATTAGGAAATGCCTCTTATTTTTACAAATTTGAATCATTTCCCTATATGTTTAAGCAATGAAGCCTTTATCAGAAAAATTCACTTCAATTTTTATTTAAATTTTATTTCATTGTATATAGTACCTTTTAGCAAAATGCAGTTTCCTTGATTATCTCTTTCAGTTAGGTCTAATTTTGCCTTTGCTTTATCTAGTCATGATCGAAAGCCCTACTATTTAAAATTATCTGAATAATAATAGATTTTGTTCTATCTCTTTATTTTAAGTCTGTCTTGAGGGTGCACTTTCCCATTTCAAGTGTGTCTCTTGTAGACAATCTTTTGTTGAATTCTTATCTCTAACCCATTCTGCTACCCAATTCCTTTTTATTGTTGAACTCATTCCATTCATATTCAGTTATGATTACTGTATATTTCCCTTCATCCAGTTTTCTTGCTTCTTTCTCTCTATATATCCAACCCTACTCAAAATTCTGTTTTCTTAATCTACCCTTCCTTTAATAAGCCCCTCATTTTCTTATCTCTTTCCCCTTCTATTTCCCTATTGGATAAAATAGATTTCAATATGCAACTGAGTGTGTATATATATCTCTACATAAGGAAATATACACAAACATACAATTATATATACATCTATTTTTTAGGCATTTCCAATAAGGATGAGGTCTAAGAATTGTCTACTTCCCATTTTTGCCTCCACTATAAAACCTCTTGAAATTCCTTGAAATTTGATATCTGGGACCTTTTTTTGGATCATGGCTTTTAGGTAGTCCAGTAATTCTTCATTTATTTTTTTTCAATTGTTTTTATATCAGTTATTTTTCCAATGAGATATTTGATAGTTGCTTCAATTTTTTCATTCTCTTTTTGCTTTTATTGTATTTTAAAGTCTGATGGAGTTATTAGTTTCCAGTCACCAATTTTTAGTTTTTAAGGAGTTTTCTTTACTGAGTTTTTTTAACATCTTTTTTTTTCTATTCAATTAATTTTATTTTTAAAGCATTCTTTGGAGTAATGGAGTAAGGAATAATACAGAAGACTGGAAATGTGGGGGTGATTAGATGATGAGGATTTAATTCTGGGCATGATAGAAAGACACCAGAGTTTTTTGGGTGGGGTGTGTGTGCGTGTGCGTGTGCGTGTGTGTGTGTGTGTGTGTGTGTGTTTCCGTATATGTGTGTGAGAGAGAGAGACAGAAAGATAGAGACAGAGACAGACAGACAGAGAGACCGTGACATAGTTAAGCCAGTACTTTAGGAAAAATCACATAGGTAGCTAGATGGAGGATAGTTGGAATGGGGAAAAGCTTATAATGAACAGACATAGCAGCAGTTTATTATAATAGTCTAGGCATGGAAAATGAGCCATTGTTTCAATTAATAAATGGTGGAAGTATTTGAATAGAGAGGTTTTGCATGAAAAAATGAAAGCTATATATAAAAATGAAAAATATTCCAAATCATTATTGGTTAGAGAAATGAAAATCAAAACAACTCTGAAATATCATCTCATACCTTTCAAATTGGCTAAAATGATTATAGGGCAAAATAACAACTAGTATGGTTATTTCCTAAGGTGAATGGGGGTAAAGGAAAAGAACTTATGTAAATACATATATATATGTATATATATGTACATATATATATATTTTAAATTTTATTTTATTTTTTCCAAATTACTTGTTGATGCAATTTTAATAATCATTTTCTGATATTTTGTGATCTATGTTCTCTCCCTACTTCCCACCCTTCCAAATTCTCAACATGTCAGGTAATATAATATAGGGTCTAGATGTGTTATGTAATATATGTCCCTATTCATCATATTGTGAGTCACAAATCACTTAAACTGTAGAAAAATTATTGGAGAAAATGAAGTGAAGAATGGCGTGTTTTAATTTGCATTCAGACTCCATTAGTTCCTTTCATAACAGTGGATAACCTTTTTCACATGAATCCTTTGGATTTTTCCAGGACTCTTTCATTGATGATAATAGTTGCCATTCATAGTGGCTCAACATATAAATTATTGTTACTGTGTACAATATCCTCCTGTTTCTGTTCACATCACATTACATTACTTCTTACAAGTTTTTCCAATTTTTCCTGTGATTCTCTTGCTTGTCAATTCTTACGGCACACTAACATTGAATTATAATTATACAACACAACTTGTTTAGCCATTCCACAAATGATGGGCAACACTTCAGCTTCCAATTCTTTGCCATCACAAAATGAACTGCTATAAACATTTTTGTACAAGTAGGCCCTTTCCCCATATCTTTTATCTCTCTAGAAGACAGAACTAGTGATAGTATTGCTGGGACAAAGGGTATACACAGTTTGATTGTGCTTTGGGTATGATTCCAAATTGTTTCCAGAATGATTATATCATACAGTTCCCTGCTCCACAGTGTTTTAGCGTCCCATATTTTTCTATGCTCCCTCCAACATTTATCATTTTACTTTTTTGTCATATTAAGCCAGTCTGATAGGTGAGAGATGGTATCTCAGAATTGTTGCAATTTACATTTATCTAACAGTGACTTGGAACAGTGATTTTTTATATGAATAAAAAGAGTTTTTGTTTATATCCTTTTACTATTTGTCAATTGAGAAATATTTAGTATTCCCATTAATTTGACTCAGTTCTCTATATATTAAAGAAATGAAGCCTTGGTCAAAGACATTTGGTATAAAGTGTTTTCCCCCCACTTTTTTATTTCCCTTCTAATCTTGGTTGTATTGATTTTGTGCAAAAAAATAATTTAATTGTATGTGATGAATGAATTTAATATAAATTTGTACCCCTCTTCTCCTCTTTCCTTTCTAAAAGTTTTGAAAATCTATCTCAGTCTCACCCCAAACATTGATTGGGTTGGAAACATAGTGCTTATCTGTATTAGGAGAAGCTTCTGGCTCCATGGTATCTTGGAAGATACTTGCCTCTTGTCCCACATAATTGTAGGTGACTAGAAGACTGACTTTGATGCTTAGTGAGGTTAAGTCTGTCCAGCCATGGAGACTCAGAAAAAGTGATGTTACTGGGGTTATAAACTATGGATCAAAAAAGCAGGGTCTATTTTTGACTTTCTTGGTGGGACAGTGTGTGATGTCTCTTTGCTAGAAAACAGAAACAGGAGATGAGGAGCAAACAGATTAGATAGGTAACGGGCCATGTAGTTATATCTCTTTTATATTCAACCTGCTCTCGCTATTTAATAAATAATTATATGTTAATATACAGTCTTAGAGAATTTTAATCCTAACAATAGTCAAAATTATCTATTTTACATCCCATAATGTTCTCTATGTCATGTTAGGACATAAATTCTTCCCTTACCCATAGATATGACAGGTTAACTATTACATGCCCCACTAACTTGCTTATGACATTAATCTTCATTTCTAAATCATGTATCCATTTTGATTTTATCTTTACATATGGTTTGAGTTGTTGGTCTGTGTCTAGTTCCAGCCTTAGTGTTTTTGAGTTTTCCCAGTTGTTTTGGTTAATTATACAGTTCTTCCAAGAAGCTATATGTTATAAAATGTTTATTACAACTTTCTGTAATGGCAAAGAACTTGAAATTGAGATGATACCCATCAATTGGCATATGATTGTGATGGAATACTACTATACTGCAAGAAATGATGAGCAGCTTAATTTTTAAAAAATCATAGAAAGATATATATAAGGTTATGAAAAGTAAAATAAGAAGAAACAAGGCATCATTATATACAACAGAAATATCGTTTGAAGAATGAAGTGAATATCAACCTCCAGAGAAAGAAGCAAAACAGATTATATATTTATTTATGTGTATATACATGCATATATATAAATATATATATATTTCTTTTGGTCAAATGAGGGCTTCTCTAGAAGGGGAGAGAAGGAGATACTTGGGAATTTTAATGTAATAAACAAATTATTTAAAAAATAGTTCAGGCAGATGTAAATGAAGGTCTGCAATAGAGTGGTGATGATTGAGGAGAGGAGAAGACATATAAGAAAGATGTTTCAAGGGTTAAAATAAAAAACTTTGACAACAACTTGGATGTAGGGGATGGGTGGTGGTGAAAGATAGTAAGAAGTCAAGCATGCCTCTTAGTTTGTTAGGCTGAAAGCCTGGGAGGATAGTACTTTCCTCTATAATAATAAGGAAAAGTATGATTTTGAAAGTATTTAGGGAGAAAGATAACAACTTTGGCTTTGAACATGTTCAGTTTGATAGGTCTAGAGATCATCCAGTTTGAGATGTCTGAAAGACATTTAGAAATTTAAGATTAGATGTCAGCAGAAAGATTGAGGAAATATAGGTAGATATAAGAATCATTAGAATACTAAATCCATGGGAGCTGATGGGATCAAATGAAGTAATATAGAGAGAAAAGAAGGCCCAAAGCAAAATTCTACAGTACACCTATGGTTACAGATGTTGCAGAAGAGGATCTAACAAAGGAGATTGAGAAGAAATGATCACATAGGTAGGAAGAGAACCAAGAGAAAGTGGTATCTCAAAAGTCTAGAGAGAAGAAAATATGAAAGAAGAGAAGGTTATCAACAGTAAGAGGAACATAGGAGATTGTCGCTTATGCTGGAGAAATGGCATGGGAGAGAACCGAGCAGTTAAAAGATTGGAGGCATTGATGCAAAGGGTAGGGAAGGCAAAGGAAGAGGTAAAAAACAACAATAGTTTGTGGTCAGATTAAGGGATTTTGGTAGTTTTGAATGTGGATGTTTACGTTTGTGAGTAATGGCAAGATCAAATGTAGGACCATATTTTTGTATGCCTAAGGTAGGGTGGAAGAATAGATCATGAGTACGTTGAAGAAATGGGGGGTTGAGAAGTTTGAAGGATAATCAATATGCATGTCTAATTCCCAGAGTATGAGGGTAGTAGTTGGAGAGAAGAGAAAATAGTCATGTACCAAACTCATTGAGAAAAGAAAGAGAGTGACCTGAGAGTGTGTAGACAATAGCTACAAGCATTTTGATTAGGTATCTATTAATAGAATTAATCTCAAAGAGGGAGAGTTTACTATGTAATAGAGGTAGGCAGAGAACCTAGAAATCTCAGTGGGAAGGTAAGTATTTCACCTCAACAGCATTGACCTGAGGGGAATGAGTTCACAGGAGCAACTAATACTGGAAAGGGTAGTGTGGAGGCTGTGACAGTCAGGCTGAGGGGAGTCAGCTTTCAGTGATATCTAGTAGACTGAAGGATTTTGGTCTCTTGCTTTTGTCTTTCACCTTTGCTTTTCCCTCACTCCCACCTCAGGCTAGTTTTAAAATCTTATAAATTGAACACCAAGTAGCTACTATATCTATTCTTCCTATCAACCTGAATACCTCTCCTCTAATTTAGGCCTTCATTGCTTCTTACCTGTACTATTATTTGGACTTGCTGACAAGTACATACATAGTTGGAAATAACAATTCTATTGATGGGTATGGAAATTCATCAATCTATACTACCTCTTCTTCATAAAAGGAGGAGGAGGAATAGAAATCTCTTAAAGATTGGGGAAAGAGCAAGCATATGTAGTTTAGAGAATGTTTCCCTGAGGCAAAAGGATGCTAGAGAAGAGGAAGAGGGGCCAGGTCACCTGTTCTTCACCAGAACACCAGTTGTACCCTAAAAAAGATGCAGCAGCTAGATGGTAAGAAAGGTGCCTAACATGCAATTTTATTAGAGTAAGTAATGAGAGAGGAAAGAAGAAGGTGATGGACACTGGAGAGACAACTTAAAGAGGAGCAGAGAGCCAAAACTAATATTCAAAGGAAACTGATTCTATTGCAAAGGTGGTAACGACCAGCTTTCTCTTAAAGGCCAAATGGAGAAGTTGAGGCTAAAATAAAAGGTACATCAGATTGGCAATGAGTTTACTTTTGAAGAATTCATGGAACTTATGATGGGCTTCTCCTCCCCTTTACCCCTTTCTTTCTGACTTGATTTTTCCGTTCAATTTAACTCATAATTCTTGATTTAATTAGTCTTTTAATGCCAGCCCACTCTATATAAAATATGAATGAATATAACTTCTTTTGATTTGTGTGTTTCATTACTTGTGAACAGGGAGTAGGTGTAAAAAGGAATAGTATTGGATCTTGGTATACAAGCAAAAATTAGTCATAGGAAAATCTTGATATAAATTGGAGGGATCAGGAATGACTTGGGAGAGAATAATATTGATTTATGACTTTTAATAAACAACTCAAATTGGGTAGAGCTAGGCCCAGGGCTTTGGCCCTGATGTGAAAGTAAATGAATCATCAGGACTATGTGGTAGGAGGCTGAGATGCTAGGTCCCATTGCCTTTGCCCATTACAACTTCCCCCACTTTCTTTCCCAATTCCATGAATACCCATAGAAATCTCACTACAGCAGTAGAATTAAGGATAGTGACTAAAGAATAATCCATGCCATTGAGATGAAATGGGGAGAATCAGGATGCTGCTACAAAAAAAGCTGTTATAAATATTTTTGAAGAAATAGGTCCTTTTCCTTTTTAAAAATCTCTTTAGAACACCAAGGTAATAGTGGAGTCAAAAGCCGAGTTAAATGGTATCTATACTTTCAGAGCCCTTTGGGCAAGGTTTCAAATAGTTCTTCAAAATGAATAGATCAGATCAGAGATCCACCAAGTACATTAGTGTCTCGAGTTTCCCACATTCTAACATTTATCATTTTCCTTTTCTGTCATATTGGCCAATCTGATAGGTATGAAGTGATACCTCAGAATTATTTCAATTTGCATTTCTATTCTAATCAACAATGATTTAGAACATTTTTATATGACCGTAGCTTTCTTCATGTGAAAACTTCCTGTTCATGTTCTTTGAAACTTTTATTAATTGAAAAATGACATTTAAAAAAATAAGCTTGACTGACTTCTTTATATATTTGAGAAGTGAGACCTCTTTCAGATAATTTTTTTTAAACCCTTGTACTTCGGTGTATTGTCTCATAGGTGGAAGATTAGTAAGGGTGGGCAATGGGGGTCAAGTGACTTGCCCAGGGTCACACAGCTGGGAAGTGGCTGAGGCCGGGTTTGAACCTAGGACCTCCTGTTTCTAGGCCTGACTCTCACTCCACTGAGCTACCCAGCTGCCCCCAGATAATTTTTAACAAATTAATTATCTGGTTATAAATACTTCCCTTATCCATAGATCTGACAGATAAACTATGCTCCCCAAATTTTCTTATGGTATCAGCCTTTATGCTCAGATGATGTAGTCATGTTGATCTTACCAAAGTATATGGTATGAGATGTTGGTCTATTCAAAATGTCAGTCAACATTTTTCAGTTTTCTCATCAGTTTTTGTCAGAGTGAATTATTGTCCCAAAAGGTTCAATTTTTTGATTTATCAAACACTAAATTACTCTCTTCATTTGTTACTAGGTATCATATAGCTAATCTATTTTAATGATCTACCATTCTATTTCTTAGTCTATACCAGGTTGTTTTGATGATTATTACTTTGTCATATAGCTAGTGTTCTGATACTGCTAGGTCACCTTCTTTTATACTTTTGTAATTTATTTCTCCAATATTTTGAACTTTTGTTCTTCCAAATGAATTTTAAAAATGAATTAATTTGTTTTTTACATACACATTCTCAGGTATCTCCTTCACTCTCTCTCTCTCTGCCCTTCTCAGAGTAGAGAAAACATCATTTAACAAAAAGACATATGCATGTTTGTATTTATCCATTCTTTCTCTGGAAGTAGATGTACAAAAGCCATTTCTCAAACAATATTTATTTTGCTGTGTATAATGTTCTCTTCATTCTGCTTATTTTACTCTTCGTAATTTCATTTCATTTTTCCATGTTTTTAATTTATTTTTAAATTTTTTCTTAAATATTTTTCATGTTTACATGATTTACTTTTTTCCCTCCCTTTTTCCTTCCCCCATTCCAGAGCTGACCAGAAATTATACTTGATTGTACAATTGTTGACACTTGATACCTATTTCCATATTATTCATTTTTGCAATAGAGAGATCTTTTAAAGCCTAAATCCCCAATCACATACCCATATATACATATGATAAGTGATGTCACATGTTTTTCTTTTCACTTCTATTCCCATAGTTCTTTCTTTCAATATGGTTAGCATTCTTTTCCATAAGTCCTTCAGGAGTCTCCTGACTTATTGCATTGATACTAGTTGAAAAATCTATTACATTCAGTTGTGCCACAGTGTATCATTCTCTGTGTACAATGTTCTCCTGGTTCTCCTCCTTTCACTCTGCATCATTTCATTGAAGTTCTCCCAGTTCATATAGAATTTGTCCAGTTTATTATTCTTTTCAGCACAGTAGTATCCCATCACCATCACCTATTATAATTTTTTCAGTCATTCCACAATTGAGGGACAACCCTTCACTTTCAATTTTTTGCCACTACAAAGAGTGCAGCTATGAATATTTTTGTACAAGTATTTTTCCTTATTATCTCTTTTGGGGTACAAAACCAGTAGTGGTATTTCTGGATTAAAGGGCATGTAATTTTTAAAAAAAATTTTTTAAACCCTTGTACTTCAGTGTATTGTCTCATAGGTGAAAGAGTGGTAACGGTGGGCAATGGGGGTCAAGTGATTTGCCCAGGGTCACACAGCTGGGAAGTGGCTGAGGTCGGATTTGAACCTAGGACCTCCTGTCTCTAGGCCTGACTCTCACTCCACTGAGCTACCTAGCTGCCCCTGGCATGTAATCTTTTAAAGCCCTTCGGCATTAATTCCAAATTGCTTTCCAGAATGGTTGGATTAATTCACAACTCCACTAGCAACGCAAAGTGTCCCAATTTTGCCAGTACCCCTCCAACATTTATTATTTTCTTTTACTTTCATATAGGCCAATTTGCTAGGTGTGAAGTGGTATCTCAGTGTTGTTTTGATTTGTATTTCTCTAATTAGGAGGGATTTAGAAGACTTCTTTAAGTGATTATTGATAGTTTTGATTTTTTCATCTGAAAACTGCCTATTCAAATCCCTTGACCATTTGTCAATTGGGAATGGCTTGGTTTCTTGTACAATTGACTTAGTTACTTATAAATCCAAGAAATTAGACCTTTGACAGAGGTTTTTGCTATATTTTCCCCCAATTTGTTTTTTCCCTTCTAATTTTGGTTGCATTGGTTTTGTTTGTACAAACACTTTTTAATTTAATGTAATCAAAATTATTCATTTTATGTTTTGTAATGTTCTCTATTGCTTGGCCTTAAATTCCTTCCTTTCCCATAGATCTCTCAGATATACTCTTCTATGTACACCTAATTTACTTATAATTTCCCTCTTTAAACTTATCATTTACCCATTCTGAATTTATCTTTGTATAGGGTATGACATGTGGATCTAAACCTAATCTCTCCCATAGTGTTTTCCAATTTTCCCAGCAGTTTTTATCAAATAGTCCCAAAATTGGGATCTTTGGGTTTATTGAACATTATCTTGCTGAGGTTATTTACTGGAAGTCTATTAGATTGATCCATCCTTCTATCTTTTAGTCAGTACCATATTGTTTTAATGATCACTGCTTTATAGTACAGTTTGAGATCTAGCACTCTTAGGCCTCCATCCTTCACTTTTTTTCATTATTTCTCTTGATATTCTTGAGCTTTTGTTCTTCCAGATGAACTTTGTTATAATTTTTTCTAAATCTATGAAAAAAAGTTTTTTGATAGTTTGATAGGTATGGCACTGAGTAAATGAATTAATTTAGTTAGGATTGTTATTTTTTTTAACATTTATTAATATTCATTTTTAACATGGTTACATGATTCATGCTCCACTTTTCCCCTTCAACCCCCCCCTCCCACATTCCCCCCCAACCATGGCCAATGCGCATTTCTACTAGTTTTGTCATGTGTCCTTAATCAAGACCAATTTCCAAATTGTTCCTAGTTGCATTGGTGTGGTAGTTTCGAGTCCACACCCTCAATCATGTCCACCTCGACCCATACGTTCAAGCAGTTGTTTTTCTTATATGTTTCCTCTCCTGCAGT
>NC_058130.1:233639801-233662324 GCF_016433145.1 Gracilinanus agilis
AATTATTATTTTTATTGCATTATGATCTGAGAAGGTTACATTTATTATTTCTGCTCTTTTGCATTTGTTTGCAATGATTCTATGCCCTATAACATGGTCAATCTTTGTGAATGTGCCATGTGCAGCTGAGAAGAAGGTGTATTCCTTTTTGTCCCTATTTATTTTTCTCCACATATCAATTAGATCTAATTTTTCTAGGACTTCATTCACCTCTCTTACCTCTTTCTTATTTATTTTTCGGTTTGATTTATCTAGATCTGACAGAGGAATATTTAGATCTCCCACTAGTATGGTTTTACTATCTATTTCCTTCTTGAGCTCTGCCAGTTTTTCCTTCATGAATTTGGGTGCTATGCCACTTGGTGCATACATATTGAGCAGTGTTATTTCCTCATTGTTTATACTGCCTTTAATCAGGATGTAATGACCTTCCCTGTCTTTTTTAATCATATCTATTTTTACTTTGGCTTTGTCAGAAATCATAATAGCCACTCCTGCCTTCTTTTTCTCATTTGACGCCCAAAAGATTTTGCTCAAACCCTGAACCTTAAATTTGTGTATGTCCACCCGCCTCATATGTGTTTCTTGTAGACAACATATGGTGGGATTTTGGTTTCTAATCCACTCTTCTATTTGCTTCCGTTTTATGAGCGAGTTCATCCCATTCACATTCAGAGTTATAATCATCAGTTGTGCATTTGCTGACATTTTCAAATGCTCCCCCATTCCTACCCCTTCTCCTTAAGCTATTTCCTTTAAAACCAGTGGTTTGCTATTAAGACCCTATCCCTTATCCCCTCCCTTGATTGACTTCCCTTTCTACCTCCTCCCTTATTCCCCCCCTCTTTTTGTTTTTAAAGGCCTTATGAATTCCCTCCCCCTTCTCCCCTCCCTTTTTTTTTGTCCTCCCCACTCCCCTGCTCCCCTTGGTTTATCCCTTCTAACTTTCTCAGAAGGGTTAGATAAGAGTTTTATTTCCCAATGGATAGTATAGCTACTCTTCCCTCTCCGGGTTGATTACACTGAGAGTAAGGTTTGATTATTACCTCTTTATGCTCTCTTCCTCTCCTTCTTATAATAGTATTTGTCCCCTCTCCCTCCCATGCCCTCTTTGTGTGTAATAGAATATTCTATTTTCTTATTCACTCAAGTTTCTCTTGGTGTCCCCTGCTATTTACCCCATCTTTCCCCTCCCCCACGCCATCTTAAATTATTTAGCGTTCTACCCTCACCCTGTTAATTATTCTTCTGATTACTATAATAGTGAATATTATAATGGTGAATAGAGTTCACTACAGAGAATTATACATAACATTTCTCTACATAGGAATACAGATAATTAGATCTCACTGTGGCCCTTAAAAAGGCAAATTTAAAAATTATAAGTTTTCTTTCTTTCCCCTCTGTATCTTATTTACCTTTTCAGGTTTCTCTCGATTTTTGTGGTTCGATATCAAACTTTCCATTTAGCCCTGGTCTTTTCTGTGCAAATACCTGGAATTCTTCAATTTTGTTGAATGCCCATACTTTCCCTTGGAAATATATAGTCAATTTTGATGGGTAGTTGATCCGTGGTTGCAGGCCCAGCTCTCTTGCCTTTCTGAATATTGTATTCCAAACCTTACGGTCTTTTAGTGTGGAGGCTGCCAGATCCTGTGTGATCCTGATTGGAGCTCCTTGATATTTGAATTGTCTCTTTCTGCCTTCTTGTAAGATATTTTCTTTTGCTTGAAAGCTTTTGAATTTGGCAATAATATTTCTACCTGTTTTTTTCTCTTGATCGAATGTAGTGGGTGTTCTATGAATCCTTTCTATGTCTATATTGCCCTCTTGTTGTAGGACTATAGGGCAATTTTGTTGAATAATTTCTTTTAGTACGGAGTCCAGGTTTCTATTAATTTCTGGTTTTTCTGGAAGACCAATTATTCTCAAATTGTCTCTTCTAGACCGGTTTTCTTGGTCTGTCACTCTCTCATTGAGATATTTCATGTTTCCTTCTATTTTTTCAGTCTTTTGACTTTGTTTTATTTGTTCTTGTTGTCTTGAGAGATCATTAGTTTCTACTTGCTCAATTCTAGCCTTTAGGGATTGATTTTCGGCTATAATCTTTCGGTTTTCGGCCATAATCTTCTGGTTTTTGGCCATAATCTTTTGGTATTCCTTTTCAATCTGGTCATCTCTGGTGTTCAATTGCAAGCTTCTACCTTTTAAACAGTTATTTTCTTGCCAGATCTCTTCCATTTTCCTCAAAATCTCAGTTTTGAACTCTTCCATAGCTTGTGAGGAGTTTTCCTTATTTAAGGAGCGTCCAGATGCTTGTTTGTTCTCCTCCTCTGTTTGCTCGGTTGTCTGGATTTTCTCTGTGTAAAAGCTGTAGAGTGTTAAAGACTTCTTTTTCTTGTTGTTATTCTTTTTATTCTGAACTTCCTGAGACTGAGTAGCCATCATTAGCCCAGCAGCTTCTCAGATTTATCCTCGCGCTCAGTGTCTGTCCTCGATCTATTGGTTCCTGAGGTCTGAGTTCTGGTTTTTTCCAAGGTCAAGCCCCCTGGTGGGCCACCTTGCTTAATCCTCTGCAGGAGGTTTCTTTACAAGTCTAAGGGCGCTGCTTCCACAGTCGTATACCCGTCCACACTGGTTCCCCAGTTAGGCTTTAGTTCCTGTCTGTGTCTGCCTCCACCCACGCCTCCGCAGTTCCTGCGCTCTGCTCAGCCTGCGCTCTGCGCCCTGCGTCCTGCTCCCGCGCTCAGATTTCGCCTGCATTTTTTGGCTTAATGGGGTCCTAAGTCTTGCTGCTCTCAGGAACAGGCCCCGGAGCTGCCAATGACTCAATGGGTGCCCCAAACTTGCTCTATTTCTTTTTAGCTGGCTTCGGAGCTATAGATGAGTGTGGAGGGGTTGGGGGTGGGGTGGTTGCTCAGCCCGAGATTTCGTGAGGGCTGTTTCACCCCTTTATAGCATGGAAATGCCTCGATTCCACGTACCTTCCACGCTGTGCCCTGTTGTGGGGTTCCTCCCTTCGTCTGGACTTGTTTTTATGTCCCCTTGAGGAGTTTTGTGTGTTTTGGTCAGGAGAGGTTAAGAGCTGCTTCTTACTCTGCAGCCATCTTAACCCGGAACCCCTGTTATTTTTATTATATTAGCTCATCCTACCTATGAGCAATTAATGTTTTTCCAATTGTTTAGATCTAGTTTCATTTGAGTGAAAAGTATTTTGTAGTTGAGTTAATATAATACCTTAGTTTGTCTTGGCAAACAGATTCCAAAATATTTTATATGGCTTACTGTGATTTTGAATGGAGTTTCTTTTTCTTACACTTGATTCTGGGTTTTTTGGAAATTTATAGGAACGCAGATGGTTTATGTGGGTTTATTTTGTCCCTTGCAAGTTTACTAAAGTTATTATTTCTACTAGTTTTTAGTTGATTTTCTAGGCTTCTTCAGGTATACCCATTATGTCATCTGCAAAGAGTGATAGTTTAGTTTCCTCATTACCTACTTTGATCTGTTCAATTTCTTATATAGTAGTTGTGATAATGGGCATCCCTGCTTGACTCCTAATCTTATTGGGAATGCTTCTAACTCATCCCCACTGCAGATGATATTTGCTGATGGTTTAAAATAAATACTGCTTATTATTTTCAGAAAAGGCCTTTTTATTCTTATACTTTCTGCTGTTTTCAATAGAAATAGGTGTTGTGTTTTGTCAGTCTTCATCCACATCTATAGAGACAGTCATGTGTTTTCTATTACTTTGGTTGTTGATATGGTTAACTATGTCAATGGTTTTCCTAATATTGAATTCCTGGTACAAATCTCACATGGTCATAGTGAATAATCTTTGTGATGACTTGCTGTAATCTTTTTTTTTAAATTTTATTAAACCTTTACCTTACATCTTGGAGTCAATACTGTGTGTTGGCTTCAAGGCAGAAGAGTGGTAAGGGTAGGCAACGAGGGTTAAGTGACTTGCCCAGGATCACACGGCTGGGAAGTGTCTGAGGCCAGATTTGAACCTGGGACCTCCTGTCTCTATGCCTGGCTCTCAATCCACTGAGCTAACCAGCTGCCCCTTGTAATCTTTTAAGTAGTATTTTATTTAATATTTTACATCTATATTCATTAAGGATATTGACCTATAGTTTTCTTTTTTTTCTGCTTTTGGTCTTCCTGGCTTGGAAATCAGTACCATGTTTGTATCATAAAAATTTTATAAGATTCCTTTTTTTGCCCATTTTCTCAAATAATTTTTTTTAGCATATTGGAATTGTTCTTTAAATGTCTGATAGAATTCACTTGTGAATTCATCTGCCTCTGTTGTTTTTTACTTAGGGAGTTTCTTCTTGGATTCTTCAATTTCTTTTTCTGAATGGGATTAAGTATTATATTTCCTATTTTGTTAATCTAGGCATTTTATATTTTTGCGAATATTCATCTATTTCATCAAGATTGCCATATTTATTGTCATATGATTGGGCAAAATATCTCTTAATGATTGACTTAATTTCCTCTTTATTAAAGGTGAGGTCTCCTTTTTCATTCATTATACTTTTAATTTGGGGCTCATATAAGAATCAATGGAGCTTTTTAAAATTTATCCAAATATATTCAGATACTCCTAAATTAATAAAGACGTCTTTCCATTTAGAATAGATTGATTTCAGGGGCAGCTGGGTAGCTCAGTGGATTGAGAGTCAGGCCTAGAGATGGGAGGTCCTAGGTTCAAATCTGGCCTCAGACACTTCCCAGCTGTGTGACCCTGGGCAAGTCACTTGACCCCCATTGCCCACCCTTACCACTCTTCCACCTAAGAGCCAATACACAGAACTTAAGGGTTTAAAAAAATTAAAAAATTTTTAAAAATTTAGAATAGATTGATTTGATGAATTTAAGATCATTCCTTCTTCTTAAGATATAAATGTATGTCATTTTATTCTTTATTTTAGGTAGTACAATAAGTTGATTGATGCATTCATTTGATGCCACTTTTAGGAATAAAGACACAATCCACATCTGGAGCTAAAATGTCTCATTCTTTGTATTCTAAAAGGTTATGAATATAGTCTAGGAGAATAAATAAAAGCAATTTCCTCACACACTTCTACTGACTTTTGTCTGGATTTGTGATTTAGTTGTGTTCATATTAACAATTAAACTGAAATCTCATCTAGAGGACCAACTAGGACTCAGAGTTACTTATATTATTCATTGAAATAACAATAACAAAAGTTTCTAAAGTTTTATAAAGTGTTTTCTTCACAGAAAATCTGAGCTGAAGAGCCTCCAAAAATCCCAGAGGAATCAGAAGACAGAGCTAGGTTTAAATATATGTAATGGTTTGGATTAAGCTAGCACAATAATCAAGTAACTGATTGACCAACAAGCATTTATAAAGTATCTTCTTTGTTCCAGCCAGTGTTTAAGGTTTCAAGGATCAAGATAAACAAACAAAAGTCCCTACCCTTAGTAGTACATTCTATTCATATTCTGGGAGATAGGCAGACAGACAGAGAAGCAGGTAGGCAGAAAGACAGACAGACATATAGATCAATAGATTGACTGATAGATTAGTAGATAATTTGATAGAAGTATATATATGCATATAGTGTTATATATTTTATAAATATGCATAAAGTAAGATACATATAGTTACATATAATCATATATTAGTAATATGTAATATATACATATAAATATAACTATAGATGGTATAGATATAACACAAGGGAGTTATATGAAAAATAATTAGGGAGTGAAGACACTAGTATTGGGGCAAATCAGAAAAGTTTTCTTATGAATGGTGATGCTTGAGCTATGTCTAAAAGTAAGAAAGTTCTGGGAGCCCCCCACAGAGGGACGAGGGACCATCAAGTCAGTGCAGATGCCAAAGCCCTACACTAATCTCTGTGATCTGAAAATCAGTCACAGAATGGATTGAAAACCCAATCAAACCCCTCTGTGTGACTCCCTTCAATTATTGAAAGTATTATAATCTATATCTTTGGGTTAGTCCCAAACCTTATGGAAATCCCCTTATTACTCTATAATAACCCAGCATTTAATTGAAGAGTTGAAGGACACAGTATGAATAATCCAAAATATTCTCACATTTCACTACTTTCCCATGTTGGACTTGTCCCCTGGAATCTGAGGATTCTCACACTTAAATCCACTTTTAAAATATGTTGAAGGTCTGTTATCAAAATAATAATTGGATAACCTAAGGTCTAGGTAGCCTTGAAATCTGTTTAGATTAAAATGTCATCTATATGAGAAATTTTACTTTGCTTGCCAACTTTTCTGGAACCTTGAGTTCTTCTATGTTTTGATTTTGAAATTTTAATTTTCCCAGCATTTGTGTGAATGTGAGAGAAAGGTATAAAAATTAAAATTTCACAGGAAGTTCCCAGAACAGCTTCCGGAAATCCACTGTGTCTCCAACTCTCTCTTTTTTTCTTGGCTAAACTATCACACTTCTCAAAATAACTGGAACTGCTGGCTGGCTTCTAGCAAGAAAGCAGTTCTGTGGGGGAGAGATGAAGAAGAAAATATATTCCAAGCAGCCAGAAAAAAAAGACATTGCTATGGCCCCTGAAGTGCCAAGTATTAGGAACAGGTCTACTCAGATTGATTGAGAGAAGCATTAAGCTATAATCAGACATTTTAAAGTTAATTTATGAATAGTTCTTGACTCCAAAATATATTTATCTGACATGAAGAAACCTGACTAATATAAAAGGCCTAAAACATGTGTCATGCTTGTTCCTCCTAACAAGAGTAAAAAGAAGACATACTATTTTACTGCAAGCAAAGTTTTAACTAGTGGTTAATAATCACTTTCATAGTATCAAACTCCCAATCAAAGCCATCAATAATGTGATATGATGAGCTATTAAATAGCACCTGCTCTATAGAGACTGATATTATGATTTGTTTGTGTTTTTAAGATGAATACTTTTGAGACAAGCCTATAGTAAATTTTCTACTAATTTTATTACTCATAAAACTTTACATCATGCTTCACTATAAAATTAATTCAGTTACCTCCATCCTCTAGGGATTTGAATATTTCTTTCTAATATGAACCATTCTCTAGTTTACTAATGATTTTAAACTGCCTAGAGAGATTTAATGACAAATAACTGTCATATCACAGTCCAAGTGCTTCTTTTGCTACCTCTTGTGAACTCTAATGTACAAATATGCAAATAGATATGGAATTCCATTATTCTGGTTCTTCCTTCAGCAATTTAAAATTACAGCCCATACATGGCTGTATTCCATGTCTGTGTTTCTGGATACACCAGGACTCTTTAAACTTTAGGGAGTATGTTGTTATTATTACTCACTGGTTTGGCTTGTTTCACTTATTTTATTTGTTTAGAATGTGTCTTGTATACTGTTCTCCTTGGGTGTTTTATTTATGTATTGGTGCCTAAAAAAAGGTTTAGGTTATTTATCACTATAAACATT
This sequence comes from Gracilinanus agilis, assembly GCF_016433145.1. Taxonomy (NCBI): domain Eukaryota; kingdom Metazoa; phylum Chordata; class Mammalia; order Didelphimorphia; family Didelphidae; genus Gracilinanus; species Gracilinanus agilis. The sequence goes on from NC_058130.1 coordinate 233,647,275, forward strand.
AAGAAAAATTATTCATTTTATTATGGCTTCTACAAATCTATGACAAAAGGATAAAATGACTAAGGTCTTACTTTTTTTTATTTTGGATCTTAACCTTTAGTGAGTGAGAAGGTCATATTGTGATAGTGATTTAAAGTGTATAGATAACCCTTAGTTATGGAGATCTGGAACCAGGAAACATAAATAGGCACTGTCACTACAGTTAGCAGAAGATGGTTATATCAGACCCCATGTTGTATTTATCTTTGTTTTGTAATTTTCTCAATCAAAAAATTTGTCACCAAGTATACAGTATATTGCCTGTGACCTTCTTCCTACTTAGCTGGGTTGGTCCTAGAAAGCTAACTTAAACTTTTGCTAGTACTATACTTTCAAACTTTCCCAAAAGGCAGAACCTGGCAAAGCATTCAGTCACCTGATCAGCCTTCAGAAATGCAAGGTCATCCACATCAAAATGTTACATTGAAGTAGAATTGTGTGCAAGACATTATAATCAGTATAAAAAAAAGGATCCCCTACTTCTTTCAAATCACTATTTACTCCTACTTATGGTCTTACAAGATCTCTTGCCTTTTCAAAATTATATCATATACTTTGTATATAATAAGTGTGCACATTTTGTATTCACCCACCAAAATCTAATTTCCTTAGGTCAGAATCCATTTACTTTCTGTCTTTGCATCTCCAGAATGTAACACATAGAGGGTGCTGAATAAATGTTTGTTGGATTTAATAGGAAGTTTAAAGATTTAGACAAATCCTCTCCCCTAACAAGAGCTGGAAAAACACAAGTGACTGAATGTTGTATTTATCTTATTATCATCAAATCTGAGCCACATGTAACATTTACTTCAGCCTCTTCACCTCTTTTCACCTGAGCTAAATCTTTTGAATGCAGTGCAGATTTTTAGCCCCATTAGTTTTTTATGTCCAGACTGTGAGAAGATTCATTCTCATTCAAACCTTACGACTAGTTGCTAATAAAATTTTAGACTGACAAATAAATGGCCTGTAACATAACTTGGTTCAGGGCAATGAAAACTCTCTTTGGCAAAACAATAAACAATATGAAATATAATTACTATTTCCTTTGCACTGACCTATGGGCTTTCTAGGCTTTTCAATACTTCAGAAAAAGGGTAAGCATAGATTGTTAACAACTAAGTCACAAACTCATTTTCATAATCTTTCTAAAATAGGTTCAAAATAGTTCAAGATGGAGGTTGATACAATCTCACATAAGGAATATGTTCAAGAATTTTAACAAGCCCATACTCAACATGTTGCACAGAAGTGAAAGAGAGAGTCTACATGGTTGAGGACTCTTTTATATTATGGTGTAATTGATCTTCTTAATTCTATTTTTCTAATTTATAAATAGAATCAAAGAAGAATACTCATTTGTACAAACGTAAAGACACCAATTTTGCTAAGTCTGCCATACATATTGTGGGGGGCAAGTCAGGGACAAGGATTATATATATATATATATATATTTTTTTTTTTTTTAAATTGGTAAATTTTCAATTCTGTTATCAAAGTCTCTGTACTATCAAAACAAGTGACAATGAAGGTACCCTCCAAGTCCCATTCTCCTGTCTCCCCTTCCTCTTGTATTTTCCTGCTTAATTAAATCTTATTTCTTTGACCAATTCAAATGAGAGCACAGTTCAAGTGTCAGCCACTTTCATCACTTCATTATTCTTTTGTCAAAGTATCTACTTATTAACTGATTAGAGAAATAACCAACTCCAATTTCAGGGGACTAATGATGAAATGTGGCACCTACCCCAAAATGGGTGAAGGACTCAGAATGCAGAATGATGTTTTTTTTTTTTTTTTTTTTTTTACTGGAAAATGGTGGTTTTTCTCCTGACAATTATCCTTTATAATGGATGGTTGTTTTTTTTTTCATTTTTTAAATAAGAGAAATGAAATGGGAGAGTAAGATTTTACTGATTTAACAAAATAATATATAATTTTTAAAAAGTTAAATGAATTTAAATGAATTAAACATTAAATATAATAATAGCAATAAACGGTCTTTTTCCAGGTTACCAAAAATTCTTTCGTTTGATTTTTTTGTTCTCTTAAGTCATAATCATGCATTATGTCTCCAATTCACTAACTCATAGAAAACTTGACTCCACTCATCTTCCTACTCCTCTTTGCCATTTCTTAAACCCTTGAAATCTGGTTTCTAACCTTACCACTTACCACGAAAATGTTCTCTCCACAATACAAATGACTTTTCAACCTATGTTCAGTGGTCTTTTCTCTGTCTTCATACTTGTTACCTTTATTCAATTTTTGGTCCTGTTAAAAACCAACTATTCCTAGAAATTACTTCTCACTTTGGTTTTTGGAATCTACTGGGTTTTCTTCCTATCTAACAGCTTTTGTATATTTTTTCTTTTCTTTTCTAGATATCTTTCTCCTCCCTCTGACTTTGTATATGCTTCCTCTAAGACTTTTTCATGTTTCTCCATCTATATTTTCCCCATAGTGATCCATTTCCATTCAGAGATCATATCTAAACTGATTTTTCTTAAATTTGTAGCTATAAGCATCCCTAATGTCTTTCCTAAAGTATAGTCCTACATTTTTAACTACTTAAGAGATATCTCAACCTGAGTTCTCTGTAAGCATCAGAACCTCCTCATATTTACCACTTTCTTTTGTAGCAACGCTATTCTTTTCATTATGAAAGCTAGCAACCCAAGAAGTTTCCAACTTAATCATTCGACTTTTAAAGTAACCACTGATCTATCAATTGATATATATAATGGTCTTTACTTGACCATCACTCTTTTTGACATGTCTCTATTATTTTGCCACTGCTAGCTCCTTAAAGATCTCCTTATAGATCTCCTTATAGATTCTCTCTCTTCTTTAGGTTTCTTTTATATTATTCTTTTATGGTTCTCCTGCTTGGATCACTTCTCAATCTTCTTTCTTGGTTAATTAACTAGAATCTGTATTTGTTGTGAATTTGAAAAACTTGTATAAATGAAATATAGCATAATCAAAGTATAATGATATTGCACCAAAACAGAAGAAAAGGTGAAATTCCACTGATATAAATTAATTTAAACACTACAATAAATAAATTTAAGCTTCATAATAGGTGAGAAATAAATTCCTTTACTTTAAGGAAGTTCTTTCTGAAACCAAGGTCTATTAAACCCAAGAATTATCAGAGAAAGCCAACAGATATACTTTCTTTCACAGAGATAGAGTAAAAAATATGGATAAAATTATCTTTAAGAGTCACTCTGACCACCAAATTCATTGAATTTTATCATATAAAAAGATATCCAGGGCTACTGATAGTCCTCAAATTGATCAGTGAGTTAGGGGCAGTTCTTAAGGCTTGAGCAGACAGTTATCCAATGCATCCAAGACTATCAGCAGTCATTCTGACTTTTGTCTTGTACTTGGATTTATAACTCTGGAAGAGAAAATGAGACTAAAGACTAGGCAATTCTGTCCCATTTGAATCCAATTCATGTGTAAGTCAAGGCACTACTTGTCATGTCATTAGCCCTCTTTTAAAAAAAAAACAGTAGAAAGACATCTAATAAAGTTGATGCAGAGTTAGGAGTTTAATTGATTTGATTATGAAAACACAAGTGAAAAAATTATGAGTTCAGATACTTGGTTGCTTGATAGATTTATGTTTCAAGCACTGAAAGGCATAGTTCTGTAATATTTCCCAAAGGGAAGAAAATAACAAAATAAATTTTCTTTAAGATGAAATTGTTCACCTCTATACTTCCTTTGGCAATATTCAAATAACTACTGTTTCTAAGAAATGGAAAAATCTTTAATGTGTAAACCACTCTTTAATGTATTAAATGGGAATTAAAATTCTTCCTTAAAAGTAATCAGTTTATATACTAAAACATTTAATTACTTTTATTCTGGTTTCAGATTATAGCACTTCATAACATAAGATCATCAAATTATTATTCTTTTTATTTTTTAAATTGCACTCTTCACTACACTGTGTCATGGTGACAAATGCATAGAATTAACATAATAATTATAATAAGGGAAACATTAAACAAACACCAAAGCAAAAAAAGGAGTTTTAATTAATATATAAAAATAATAAGGCATAAAAACTGCTGTTTTGTAGTAAATCTGGTTGTACATCTTATAGTTCCTTATGCTAACATATAATCTTAAGGTTTGCAAAACATTTATATTATACTTATATGTGTTCATGATATTAGTGACAAATAATAGATATGATTTTAAATCTAAAACTTTTTCTAAATGCAATATGCTACCCATCACCATGTCTTCTTAATAGATCTATCTTTTTCAGATCTCTTCTTTCCAATCCAATCTTCATACTGCTACCATTTTAAATACATTTTGTCTTGAATAATTCTATACTCAAAATGCTTCAGTGGCTAGTTTTTGCCCAATGAAAAAAGATCAAACTACTTTATTTGATACTGAAGACCCTTGTGATATACTATGGTCAGACCCATAGATATTACTAGGGAAGTAATAGGCTTTATTGTGAATAATTTATGGTTATTTGAAAATATTACTGACAAGTAGATCTTCATAATGTAAGGGGGAAAATGTTACTAGTGCTAAAATGTTCCTAGTTTCATGACTAACAGAACACTTAATATTAATTACATGGCACCTGATCATTCCTAGGAGACAGATATAAACATTTAATGGTTTGGGGCAATTCACGTTACTTATTTCTCATGGACTTGACTGATTACTTTTATGAGTTTATCTCAGTAGTGAAGAAAAAGGAAAATGACACTGGGTAGGAAGATGGTTCAGCATTCAATACAACAAGGAATATATACACATATATATATATGTATATATATATATATGCATATATATATATGCCGATGTTTATGTGGCATTTACATCCCTAGAAGTTATGTGAGCCTACTTTTATATTGGTCCCAGGACCTCCATTTTAAAGAGAATACCCAGGTCACCTATATCTTCATTCCTCTCCAGGCTACACTCCTGTCTCTCCTCCAGGATTCAAGATTTTCTCCATAAGGCCCTTGCACCAGTTAACTTCATCTGATCATTACCATCTTTTTCTAATATATGTCTTTAATTAGAATGTAAACTCTTTGATGGTGTAAGGGTTAAATGGTAGGAGTTTGGCAAAAGTGAGGAGAACAGTTTAATAAAACATTTAGTTTAATTTGAGAAATATAGAGAGAAAATGGAAAGGAGGATAGAGGTATTATTATTCTAATATCCTATGGCTATACCTAAATTCCTAATATTAACTGAAATTTACAAAACTCTACTTCTGTCTTCTGGGGATAGTTTGTTCTTGCCTGGCCAGACCAGGCCTATCTAAACTATACTAGGTAAAACTGATTCACTAACTACCTATCTTACACTAAAAAATCAACAGCCACCACCCCATTATCTCCTTAAAAAAGGTTTTATCCTCTGGCTGTCAGTAGTCACACTGCCAGGAGCAGAGACATAGCTCCTGCTCTCAAGAGATCCAAAGGCAAAAAAACCCAACTTAAAATTGCCTAGATGAACAGCAGAAGAAATAGAATACCTAAATAATCCCATATCAGAAAAAGAAATTGAACAAGCCATCAAAGAACTCCCTAAGAAAAAGAGAATAAGTTTAGATCAACATCTCACACCCTACACCAAGATAAATTCAGAATGGGTGAATGACTTGAATATAAAGAGGAAAACTATAAATAAGTTAGGCGAACATAGATTAGTTTACTTGTCATATCTCTGGGAAAGGAAAGTTTTTAAAACCAAGCAAGAATTAGAGAATTATAAAATCCAAAATAAATTATTTTGATTATATCAAACTAAAAAGCTTTTGTACAAACAAAAACAATGTAGCCAAAATCAGAAGTAAAACAACAAATAGGGAAAAAATCTTTATGACAAAAAACTCTGACAGAAGTCTAATTACTCAAATATACAAGGAGTTAAACCAATTGTATAAAAAAATCAAGTCATTCCCCAATTGATAAATGGGCAAGAGACATGAATAGGCAATTTTCAGATAAAGAAATCAAAAGTATCAATAAGCACATGAGAAAGTGTTCTAAATCTCTAATAATTAGAGAAATGCAAATCAAAACAACCCTAAGGTTTCACCTTACACCTAGCAGATTGGCTAAAATGAAAGAAGGGGAGAGTAATGAATGCTGGAGGAGATGTGGCAAAATTGGGACATTAATGCATTGTTGGTGGAGTTGTTAACTGATCCAGCCATTCTGGCTGGCAATTTGGAACTATGCTCAAAGGGCTCTAAAAGAATGCCTGCCCTTTGATCCAGCCATCCCATTGTTGGGTTTGTACCCCAAAGAGATCATAGATAAACAGACTTTTATGAAAATATTTATAGCTGTGCTTTTTGTGGCGGCAAAAAACTGGAAAATGAAGTTATGCCCTTCAATTGGGGAATGACTGAACAAATTGTGGTATATGCTGGTGATGGAATACTATTGTGCTCAAAGGAATAATAAACTTGAAGAATTCCATGTGAACTGGAAAGACCTCCAGGAATTGATTCAGAGTGAAAGGAGCAGAGCCAGAACATTGTACACAGAGACCAATACACTGTGGTAAAATAGAATGTAATGGACTTCTGTACTAGCAGAAAGCAATGACACAGGACAATTCTGAGGGATTTATGGAAAAGAATGCTACCCACATTCAGAGGAAATACTACTGGAGTGGAAACAAGAACAACAACTGCTTGAACACAAGGGTTGAGGCAGACATGATTGGGGATGTAGACTCAAAACTACCACACAAATGCCACTATCAACAGTTTGGAAATAGGTCTTCATCAATGACACATGTTAAAACCAGTGGAAATACACATCAGACATAAGGGAGGGAGAAGCCGGGGGGTATAGAGGAAAGTAAGAGCATGAATTATGTAACCATGTAAACTTTTCAAAAAATAAATATTAATAAATATTTTTTAAAAAGGTGTTTCCTCCCCCACACATACACACACACACACTCTCTTAATTATCTCATGGCTATTCTCTTTAGTTCTGTGTTTGAGCAGCAAACTCTCTGTTTAAGTCCATTTGTTTTTCATTATGAATGCTTGGCAGTCCTTGATTTTGTTAAATGACCATACATTCCCCTGTAGGAATACAATCAGTTTTGCTGGATAGTTAATTCTTGGTTGTAGAACTAGCTCTCTTGCTTTTAGGAATGTTATATTCCATGACTTCCAGTCCTTCAGTATAGATGCAGCCAGATACTGTGTTATCCTGACTGTGGTTCCCTGGTATCTAAATTACTTCTTCTTAGCAACTTGTAATATTTTTTCCTTGGTCTGATAGTTTTTGAATTTGGCTATAATATTCCTGGAAGTTGTCAGTTGTGGATTAAATGTAGGAGAAGAACTGTGGATTCTTTCAATTTCCAATTTTCCCCCTTATTCAAGAATGTCACGACAGTTCTATTGTATAATTTCCTGTAGGATGATGTCCAAAGTTCTCCTTTTGTCATAATGTTCTGGCAGACCAATAATTCTTAAATTGTCTCTTCAAGATCTGTTTTCCAGATCTCTGGTTGAATCAATGAGGTGTTTCATATTTTCCTCAAATTTTTCATTTTTTAAATTTTGTTTTATATATTCTTGCTACCTCTTGAAGTACTTTGCTTCTAGTTGTAGAATTCTAATTTTTAAAGACTGAATTTCATCCCTGGATTTTTGCTTATCCTTCTTCTTCCAGTCTGCTTTTCCTTGTAGATCATCTTTCACCTTCCTTGCTTCATTTTTCAGCTGATCAATTTGGGTTTTTAAGACATTATTTTATTCTCTTAGATCATGTATTTCCTTTTCCCAATTGCCTTCAGCCTCTGTTGATTGTTTTCTGAGTTCTTGAGTTATTTAGATTTTGAGTTCTTGAGTTAATTAAATTTTGAGTGACTGAGTTAATTGAATTTTGAGTTGTTGAATTAATTGAATTTTAAGTTCTTCCAAATCCTGTGTCCATTTCACTGAAGTTTCAATATTTTTTCTTAGTGTTCCTTTATCTTCTTCTGATTCATTTGCTTTTTGTTCAATTTCTGGATAGAAGCTGTCAATTTCAGTTTCTTTTTTCTTTTTCTGTTGTTTACTCATATTTTTTCCTTCTTTCTCCCCTGTAATTGGCTGTAATCTTGATCCTCTGATCATTTTTTTTATCTGTGGGTTTCGGCTATTTAGCCCTGGGAGGGCTTCTTCTATGTTTTGTTGATTAATTGGGTTAGTGAGACTTGGGGCCACATTTTCCCCAGTTGGTGGTAAAAGCTAAAGAAGTGAATTTGGCTACTTTCCCTGTAGTCCGTAGGGGAGGGGTGTTGGAGCTTCCCTGCCCTCTGAAGACTTCTTGTCTACTGTATTGATAGGATTAAGCCTGGTATGGTTGATCTGCATAGCTCAGTGTGCCCTGAGGTCAAAACCTGGAGTTGGCAGGGGTAGCACAAGATGGAGGGTATGTTTACCCTCTCTGAGTTTCTCCCCCAGCAGCCTCCCTGCTGTCTGTGATCAGAGTCTTGAGTTTAGCACAGCTGTGCCAGGAGTCACTCCCTTGGACTAGTGCCTCAGCCCACCCAGAGATTCCAGGATACACTGGAGACTCAGCATATTAGGTGGATTTGGGGATCTGGGATCTTCCTCCTTTCTTTCCCCTCCCACCAGAGAGTTCCAAGAATTCAGGCTTTTTTTCCCCTCTTTTTTTTCAGTGTACCTTTTAAGTTGGGTTCAGCTGGAGGATTCCCCAGCTCTGTTGTGTTTTCAGATTTGGTTTTCTGTCCCCTTGCAGCCCTTTGTCTTTGATTGGTGGTGAAGGGCTTTACAGAGGTCTGGAGCCTTGTTTCTTTTATGCCGCCATCTTCGCAGAATTCCCATGAAATCACTTTCTGATTGAACTTTTGACCTTAATTAGAAAGAACTGGACATATGGTGTGGATACAAGAAAATGGATGTTTCATTTGTGGCAGACTCATTAACACACTGGAAGTAATTAAGTTAATAGATTTATGTCATGATGTTAGATTCCTGGCTTCAGTATTCACCTATTCCTAATTGGATGAACAGTATGTTAACCAGTTCCAAAACTGGTATGTAGCTGCTTCTAAATTATGCCACCAGCCTAATCACTATGTTCCTCCATTCCCCAGGAATTATCCTGGAATGGCTACCCCAGTCAAGTAAGAGTACTAGAATTATCCTCTATATTAATTTATTTTTAAAATTTTTATACTTTTTGAATGTATACATATATAATTTTAATATTAATTTTTGACCCTTTGCAATCCATATTCTCCCCTTCCCTCCACCACCCTGCCCCAAGATACCTAATAGTGAGAAATAGGTTATACAGGTGCTTTCATGCAATACATATCCCCATGTTTGTCATGTCATGAAAGAAAACACATATCACTTATATAAGAAAAAATTCATTAAGGAAATAAAGTGAAAAAGTATTTGCTTCAGTTTGCATTCAGACTTCAACATTCACTAATTTATTTCTTATGTATGTATTCATCAGTGCATGTGGCATTATTGCCACACGATCACAGCTAGATTAATTTAAAATCTATATGGGATCATACTTGCATCCCTGCTTCACTAGTGCAAAGTTGACTATGCTAAAGAATAATGGCAGGCTAGTTTGGACTATTCAATTATTATTAATAATAAATCAATAATATTTAAATAATTAATTTAATGACAATTAATAATAATCATAGGCCTTGAAAGAATCATTAATCATTTAAATTACTAATCTATTTTAATCAACAATGTGGCCCTTTACATCTACCCTGTGTTTTCTGACCTTAGCAGTAATTATAAGAATGGTGTTCAATGTTGTCTTTTTTATTCAAGGCAGGCAAGAATGCTCGAGGGCATCAATCTTAGTAAGGGAAGAAAATAGCTCTTACCTGGCCTATCTAATAGAACTCCACAGTCATATAAATTGTTCCAACACATATTAGAATTAGTTTTCCTTCATATAAGGACATGTTCAATGGTTGTAGTGTCAGTTTTAATAACCTCTGCCATCTGGGCTAGTCCTATATCACTGATCACTGTTCCATCTGTGGGGCTTATTACTGTGCATATGTTACTCTTTTGGCTAGAGATCTGGTTGTTGTTTTTTTTTTTAAACTTTAGTATCCCACTTAGCAATTTTATTGGTGGGAAAGTGCATAGCAAAATTTCTGAAAAGTATTTCATCTGATTATTCTTAGTTCACAACCCAACCTTTTAGGATTGAAGTAAAAAAAAATCAACTGGCAATCCTGTCATGTGTCAAGAAACTTTGAAAGTCTCAATCACATGTCAGATAATATTGTAAAATTTGCAATCTAGAGTAGCAAAAATTATTTTTAACTGATTTCGTTGTTGTTCTTGCCTCTTTAATACTTAATAGTTAGTATAATCATCATCTCCAGCACCAGCACCACCAACAAATATTGCTTTGTAATATATCATGAAATTTTTGTTTATTATCTGATTTCATCCTTTCCTGTTGTTATAAGGAAGAGTGATTTTAGCAAGAGAGGTTGGTTTGCAGGGGAGAGATGCAGGAGGATAAAGATACTAGAATGTGGGAGTAGGGGTTAGACTGTTAATTGAGGAATTTTGGCTGTCTCTCTCTGGATTTACCTGGGGGACACTGGCTGCCTGTCCTGTGGTTGCTGATCTACTCTGATTCCCTATCCTACCTGCTACCTTGGTGTTGTCTGCTGCATTTCCTTGTGATCCTGAACATCTGGCTATCTGACTGTAAGACCAGGTTTGGGTTCTTTTTGGATCCAGGACCTTTCCCTGGGCCCTGCAAGCTGCCATAGACCACTACCTCTAATACCATCTAAGGGGTAAGGGAGTTTAGTGCAGATTTAGATAGTGCAGGGTTTTGGTTTTCTTTAGGTCAGAGAGGTTAGGGTTAGGGTAGATCAAACTCTCTGAAGACTCTCTGTGAAGGGACATTTAGATATTTGGGGTTTTAGTTAGAAATTTAGCTTTAGGGGTTATTCTATGCCCTTTAACTTTCCTCTTTAATTAAATAAGTTTCCCAGTTTTACTGAATGGTCTCTGTGTGTTTTCAGACCAGACTCTGCCCTGGTCAGAGTTTTTTGGCTTTCTGTGTTTTCCAAACCATAGTTAACATCCTGATACTGGTGCTTATGAACCCCTCTTATTCTATCTCCAAAACCCACCTCCTAAAGACATTATATGTCAATGTCTTTTGGATGCAAATGGTAATATCAATTAGCTAGACAGCTCTTAGACTACTCTAAAATGTAGTGACATCAGATTATAGATTTAGAATTGAAGGAAAATTATGGGGGACAGTGTCAAGATGGTGAAGAAGGTACATGGACCCTTCTGATCTCTCCCAAATTACCCTCCAAACAGTTTGATATAACACCTCAGAATTAATTCTAGAGTTAACAGAACCTACAAAAGACAGATGAAACATTTTTTTCATCTGAAGGCAACTTAAAAGGTCAGCACTAAACATCTATGCCACTAGGATCAGAGTGGAGCAAAGATCTGCATGCCAAGTCAGGGTCCAACTTGGCAAGCAAATTCCAGGTCTTGAAGACAGTTGAAATAGTAGCATTGGCTGCAAGCATCTCACCTAGAGGTGCTAAGGGGGTTAGACAACTAGTCAAAAGGAGATCATACAGGTGCCTTTGCTTTCTTGGAGTGTAGGACTCTGCTGCATTGCACAGAGTGAGAAGGACCACGAGCACATTAGGCCACAGGGGAGCAGAGAACCCTGGTCACAGTTCCAGGGCATAAAAGAATGTTTGTATTTGCTCACAGACCTAGACCATAGGCCAGAAGAGTATTAAACATACTTCTCCTTAGATCATACCTTCTTGGAAGAACTAAAAATTTATAGATCCACAGAGGTAGGTCTGAGTGAATCAGCAGAAAAAAATACCTGAATCTTGGATTAGAGTACTCTTCATCAAAGGAACAGAGTCTACCTATAACAGCTTTTTTGGTTAAAATACAAGAAAAAGACTAGAAAATCAATAAACAACAACAACAAAACCCAAACAATAAAGAAACTTATTTTGTTCACGAGGAGGATGAAAACACAAACTCAAAAGAAGACACTTACAAAGTCAGTACTGCTGCATACAAAACTACAAACATGAAATGATCCCAAGCCCCAAAAATGAATTAAGGAGGCACTTGAAAAAGATTTTAAAAAACAAATAAAAGTGGTTGAAGAAAAAAATTGCTAAAAGAAATGAGGGTGGTATAGGAAAATCATAAAAAAAAAAGAAAAGATTCGACAGATTGGAAAAGAGACACAGAAAAATACTGAAAAAAAATAATAACTTAAAAACCAGAATAGGCGAATTGGTAAAATAGGCACAACACTGTCGGATTGGTTATTATGACAGAAAAGGATAATGGGAAAAGTTGGGAGAGGATGTGGGAAACCTGAGGAACTGTTGGGAAGTGGTGAATTAATTCACTCATTCTGTAGAACAACTTGGATCTATGCTAAAAGTCTATCAAATCTAACATACCCTTTGACCCAGCAATACTAATACTAGGTCTATATTCCAGAGAGATGGAAAACAAAATTAGGAAGGTTTATATATAAAATTATTCAAAGCAGACCTTTTTGAGGTGCCAAAGAATTGGAAAGTGAGGGAATATCCACCATTTGGGGAATGGCTGAGTAAATTGTAGTATATGATTTGTATAAAAATCATTACCTTGTGTCTCAGAGTCAATAGTATATATTGGTTCTGTTATGTAATGTTGGGAGTTGATATGGAATTAATAGGAGATTGTTGAGGGATCCTAATGGGACACCTAGATAAAGTAGTGATCCCAAAAGGTCAACCCAAATATAGATGGTACACTAAGAGAATGTGTGGAATCTTCTTACTCCAATCTCAAGATAAAAAAAACAGTAACCCAGGGCCAATAGCCTGGACTAAGGAATCAGCTGATTGGGGAACACAGCTGACTCTTGTTCCAACTGAAGCCCTAGTAAATTGAAGAAAGTGGCCATAATCCTTAGCTTGATAAACTATAGATAATAGTTTGGTCTATTAAGACTAATTAATTATCAATTTGTTCTGACTGCGGATTTAATCTTAACTGTTGGATGAAGGATTTTGAAGATAAAACCTCCTTTCCTGGCTGTCACAGGACACTACCAACTGCAGCCTCCCACTGGAACTTTGAGAATTCACAGGAAGTGGCTTCTTGAAAGATGGTTTAATTGTTGAAGAATTTAGGGAAAAGGGGAACCGGATAAAGATGGAAAATGTGAATTGGGATTTCCCAAGTAAATCCAAGTTTAATAGCTTATTGTTAAATCTTCGATTGATTATTATTGATTAAGGATATTGGTTGACAGACAACCTGGCTAGGCTTGATTGACCCAGCCCTAAATCAAGGCTTGACCCTGCTGATGATAGATTTCTTTGTAGATCTTCTTGTTGATAATAAATTAGTGAACTGAGGTTGATGGATACAGTTGAATCAGTCTGTAAGCTGGAATTGGTTTGTGAGTAAAGAGAGGTAAGCTATGTCTAAGCCCTTTTCCACCCTTGCCCAAATATCTCCAAACTGAGACCAAGATGGGTTCAGATCTGTTCCTTTTATAGGCAAATTTCAACTGCCCTGTCTCATGCCAGCTCACACCAAGTTCATGCCACTTCATTCTGCATTCTAAGCAGGTAACTGCCTATTACTCTTGACCCAACATGGCTACCATTATATTTCTTTTCAGTTCCAAGGCAGAAGAATGATAAGGGCTAGGCAAAGGGGGTTGGTTAAGTGATTTCTTCAGTCACAGAGCTAGGAAATGTTTGAAACCAGACATGTAACATAAAAATTTAATGGAATATCATTATGCTATAAGAAATGACAAGCAAGACTATTTCAGAAAAATCCTAAATAAATGAATGCAGAGTGAAGTATGAAGAACCTAGAGAAAATTGTACACAGAAAAGAACAACTGTGAATAATTTAGCTATTCTTGGCAATAAAATGATCCAAGACAATTCCACAGGACTCATGATGAAAAAAGCCAACTGATACCAGAGGAAGTACTAATAGTTTCTGAATCCAGAGCAAAGCATACTATATTGTTTGCTCTTTCTTCATTTTTTTTTGTTTTCCTCTACAGAAGGATGAATAGGTAGAATTGCTCTCCATGATTTCACATGTAAAATCTATTTCAGATCATTGACTGTCTCAGCAAGGGGGTTATAGGTGAAGGAAGGAAAAGAGAGAATTTTAAGCTAGAAATTAAAAAAATGTTTAAAGTTTTTAAAATATATAATTGGGGAAGAATAAAATGTTATCATTTTCATTTTAACTAAACCCCTACTTACCACGTTACAGTGTTTTCCTGGTTCTTCTTACTACTTTCTGTTCAGTTTAAAGAAGTCTTTCCATTTTTTCCTAAGCTCCATCTACTCATCATTTCTTAGAGCACGATAGTATTCCATTAAACTCATATAACAGCCATTCTTCAATTGGTAGGTATCCCCTCACTTTCTAATTCTCTATCCCCACAAAAAGAACTGATTTAAATATTTTTGTACATTTAGGATAATTCCCTTTTTATTTTTTAACTTTTTGGTACACAAACCTAGTAAAGATATTGCTAAGTCAAAGGGCACATACTGTTTTATAGTCCTTTGGGCATAGGTTCAAATTGATCTCCAGAATGGCTGAATCAGTTTACAACTCTCCTAACAGTACAGTAGTGCCTGTTTTCCCACATCCCCTACAAGTTTTGTCATTTTTCTTTTCTGTAATAATAGCCAATTTGACAGGTGTGAGGTAGTAGTTAAGAGACTTTTTTTTAACATTTATTAATATTCATTTTTAACATGGTTACATGATTCATGCTCCTACTTTCCCCTTCGCCCCCCGCAGTCCCCCCACCCATGGCCGATGCACATTTCCACTAGTTTTGTCATGTGTCCTTGATCAAGACCTATTTCCAAATTGTTGGTGGTTGCATTGGTGTGGTAGTTTCGAGTCCACACCC
>NC_058130.1:233675565-233766435 GCF_016433145.1 Gracilinanus agilis
CATACCTTTTGATCCACAATACTCAGTCTGTATCACAAAGATATTTTTTTAATGGAAAAGAATATTTTTGTACAAAAATCTTTAAATCTTTTCTTTTCATGGTGGCAAAGAATTGGAAACTAAAGAAATGTTCTTCAATTGGGGAATGGCTGAACAAATTGTGGTATATGATGGTCATGGAATAAAATTGTGGTATAAAGAATAATGAACAGGATGATTTCAGAAAGAACTTGATGGACCTATGTGAACTGATGTGGAGTGAAATAAGCAGAACCAGGAGAACATTATAAACAGTAATAGAAATATTGTGGAATGATCAAATGTGATCAACTTTGTTACTAAGAGCAATAAAATCATCAGCATAATTCTGAAGGTCTTATGAAAAAGAATACTAATAGTGAAAGAACTGTTGGAGTTGAAATGCAGATGAAAATATACAATTTATCAATTTCTTATTTGGTTATACATTTTGTGGTTTTGGTTTTATAAGACAAGTCACTGACAAAAATGAGTTGTATAAAATATGTTTTCCACAACAATACTTGTATAACCCAGAAAAATTAATAATTAAAATGAAAAATAAAAAAGAAGAATTTATGCTTTATCAAGAAACTTTGAAAAGGTAAAAATAAAATAATCTATGGCTATTATATAACCATCTGTGAAAACTTATGATATGTAAATATTTTAGTGTTATGATCAAATAGAACTTACAAAAACTTTATTATTAAATTATGATATTTTTGTTATAATGAAAAGTATGTTAAAATATATATAAAGGATTCAGTTTAATTTTTAAAGAGTTCCATCAGTAATACACTTGCAACCCTTTTAGAACTTAGTAAATGGTCATTAGTACTTTCTACAGATGATAGAGTCTTCACCTTGGCACTAGCAAACATCTGAACCTCTCTGAACTACACTTACCTAATTTCTGTTGATGGCATTACTAATCCAATATTAAAAATACTTAAGATGTGTGGAATTTAAGAGAAGTTGAAAAAGATTGTTCAACCTGGAATGACTTGGAAACTCAATTACCTCCATAGGAACCTGTGATCATGGATTTAAGGATGGGAGGATATATTAAACATCATTTAGTATGATCTCCTCAAACGAGACTTAGAGTGTTTAAATGATATGCCTGAATTCACACAGAAAGTAATAAAGCCAATAATTGAATCTCATATCTCTAAGAACTTAGATTCTCTTCCATTACTTCATATGATTAGTATTGAAATTAGTAGGGGCTGGAGAGTAATTAAGTATAAATCTTAGCATTAGAGAGTTATATCATTTTTTTTTCTTTTTTGCCATCACTTTTAGTTCTGACATATGGAACCTACTAATATCAGTCTTTGTTCTCCATGAAATCATACTCCATTTAATCACCATGATTGTATAGTAATGTTAAAAAGACAAGACTTTTAGTGTTTAATTGTTATAATCAAGATCTCATTTGACCCTTTTTATCATGCCTTTCATCCCCCAAACTATGTCCATGAACTGAGATTCATCTGCATCTGTGCAAGTACTTCGATTCTATTAATTTTCTCAAAGAAAAATAGACTTTGTGTCAGAGGACCTAAATTCAAATTCCAATTCTGTTAGTC
Organism: Gracilinanus agilis; assembly: GCF_016433145.1. Classification (NCBI taxonomy): domain Eukaryota; kingdom Metazoa; phylum Chordata; class Mammalia; order Didelphimorphia; family Didelphidae; genus Gracilinanus; species Gracilinanus agilis. The sequence goes on from NC_058130.1 coordinate 233,677,179, forward strand.
ACTATGCCAAATTGACAAGTATTTATTAAGTAACTACAGTGATCTCTGTCCTATGGCAGGAATAAAGTTCCAGAGATCTTTGCAATAGATGAAAATCCATTAAGTAGTGGCATTATATTTATTTTATATATATATATATATATATATATATTAAGGCTTTCTAAATCCTTCCCACTCTCCTATGAACCTTTCCCACATTCTTATTAACCTTTTCCTCACTGTTATAAACACAGAGCCAATCAACACCCAGGATATAGAACACAGCACTATTGTTAGTTGCCTTTCATTCCATCATCAATAGTGTGCTCTGTACAAGCTCACATTGGCAAACTTGTTCAAGCAGTAGTGGCATACTGCATTTCGATTGTGTATAGTACAGTATTCATTTATAAAATCCCAACAATAGCAATAACTCCACTGTACAGATTTAGATATATTAAAAAAACAAACCTGTGATACAGTGAAGCTGAGATAAGTGAACCATGACATAGGGAGGAACGACTGACTTATGTAAGAGCTAACAGGGATACAAAGAAAAATAGAAATAAAATACATAAAAATAACAAGAACAAATAACCCCTGTTCATAAGGAACTTGAAATTGATTTGAGATAAAATGCAAGAATTATATGCAAACAATCCATATATATATATATATATATATGATATAATCAAGATACAATGGATAAAATCAACAAATACAAAGCTTTAGGATGAAGAGGGATAAATAAATTCTTATTGTATTAAGTGAGGTTTTTAACTAGAACTGATATAGAGTCAGGACACAGCAATGAGTAGAAGAATTCCATGGGAGAGGAATAGCCAGTGAAAAGGCTTATAGTAGGAAAATTGAGCATTTGTGTAAGAAACAAGATGGCCAGTACTTTTGGATCATGATATATGTGGAGAGCAGGGAATAAGGAAACAATGGAAAAGACCATCTTTTGTACAAAAATATTTATATCACTTCTTTTTGTAAAGGCAAATAACTTGAAACAAAGTAGGGTACCCATCAATTGTGGAATGGTTGAGCAAAGGACGGTAAATATTTATAATGGGACTATAGTATGATAAGAAATAAAGATGGGCATAGTGACACTGAGTGAAATGTGTAGGAACCAGAACTACAATATGTACAACAATAATGTAACTGTCAAGGCAAAAAAATTGAAATATGTAAGAACTTTGATCAACACTGTGGTCTATTACAATTCCAGAAGACCAATGATGAAGCATGCCACCTATACTCTGACAGAAAAGTAATGTACTCAAAAGACAGATTTACACACACACACACACACACACACACAAACACACACACACACACACACTATACATGTATAATTAAATATAAGTAAAACCACTCCCTATACCACCTAGGCAAGTGGAGGAAGTAGAAGGAGAAAAAATAGTTTTTTTGTTAGTTAAAAATAATTAAAATTTTTTAAATGTCACAACTTCTCAGTAATCTAACTTTCTCATTTGTAAACTATGCAACTTATACTACATTTTCTCTAAGGTTCTTTCCAGTTCTAAAAATATTATTCTATATTTGGAATTCTTGAAGGGTTGCCCTCTTCTCATATGCCATGGCTATCTGTGAGTGTATTATGACTTCCTAGTAATAGAAAAAGAATTCCCTCTTTCATTTTTCCTCTCCCCAATCTTCTTTACTCATTATTTCCTCCTACAATTGGCATAAAGGAGCAAATATTTTGGCAAATAAATATCTTGATTAAATCATAGTCACAGAAAGGATTTCAAAGGTCCCCAAGTTCTGTTTTCTGTAGTTAAAGAGTAAATCCTTCTTTTGAATATTAGTGTCTGAACACTTGAAGGCAGTATTTATTCCACATGACCTCTCACCCAAATAGTTACAAATTTGTATTCCTTTTGATTCAGCAATCTCCCTACTGTGCCATAAGAAACATTGAACATGTTAATTTTGGGAAAAACACATGGCAATACCTAAATAAAATAATGAAGAATGAAATGAGAAGAACCAAGAGAACATTATAAATAGCAACAGAAATATTATTTGAAGAATGATTTGTTTACATCCACTTCCAGAGAAATAATTGATAAGGTGCACATTCTTACATCACAGTAATATTACATCACAATCATGTGTCACAGCATTTTTAGCTATTTCTCAATTGATGGGAATCCCTTCAATTTCCAATTCTTTTCAGTCACAAAGACATGTCCTTTAAATATATTAGAACATAAAAGATTTTTCTTTCCTCATCACATAAAAAATAAACCTGATAGTTATCAAGATCTCTTTATCATCTCTGACAATCTGATAAGGACAGTTTAGTTGATAAGGAAATAATGGGACACAAAGATCTTTTACCTCATGCTTCCAGCTCTGTCTCCAGGAGCATGGAGTTTATTATGTATGTTTCAAGACGCATTTCACACAAAAGACCCCCACAAAAAACTTTGCAGATGTGCAGAAGTTACAAATTATGTCATATCAAAACACAAAAAAGTCTCATTGGCTTTGGAACAGACCAAGGATAAGGCTGAATTTTGACTGGATTCTTATCAGAAAGCCAAGTTGGGGAGTATTCCTCCCAGGGTCAAATTGTCCCCGCTAAGGTTTTGGCCTTGGCTATATCAGGCAGCTGCATTCCTGGTCAAAGGGGAGCAGTGTTAACCCTTTAAATTCAGGTTTGCTAGGAACTTAAAGCTTTTCAATAAGGCCACAATACTTTTCAACAAGAAATCACAAGGATCACAAAAGGGGTCAAAAGAGGAGTCTCAGATTTTTATCTATTCTCTTATTGGCTTCCCACAGATAGTGGTATTGCTGAGTCAAAAGGAATACAATTTTGTAACTAATTGACATGAATCCAAATTGTTCTCCAAAATAGTTTGATTAGTTCCCAGATTTGCTAACAGTGTATTAGTGTCCCTGTTTTTCCACATCCCCTCCAACATTAGCCTTTTTTGCCATTTTATCTTATTAGTCAATCTGATAAATGTGTGAGTTCTTTCTATTTGAATTCTTCTTTTTCATATAGTTATACATAGCTTTGATTTCTTCATCTAAAACTATCTGTCTATATATTTTGAATATTTATCATTTGGGGAATGACTCATTCTTATATATTTGACAAAGTTCACTATATTTTATATGTGAGATTGCTCTCTGAGAAAGTTTAAAACTTTTTCCCTTCCAGTTTACTGTATCCTTCTAATCTTGGTTATATTAGTTATTTTGTACAAAAATTTTTTAAATCAATGTTTTCAAAATTATCCATATCCATCTCATTTTGCTTTATATCTATCTTTATTCATAATTTCTTCCCCTTTCCATAAATATCAGAGGTAATATTTCCTTTTGTTCTTATTTGTTTATGATATCTACATTTATGAACAAATCATATATACAATTTGGTCTTACACTGGAAAATGATATTGGTCTATATTTAGTTTCTGAAAGACTGCTTTCTGGTTTCCCCAACAATTTTCATCAAATAATGAATTTTTAACCCCAAAACTTGTATCTTTACTTTTGTCAAAAAAAAAGGTTGCTATAATATTTTGTAATAGTTTGTCTTAAATCTGTTCTATTTCACTGACCTACATTTCTATTTCTTAGCCAGTACCAGACAGTTTGGATCATTACTGATTTATAATAAATTTAAAAATCTTATACTGCTAGGCTTCCTTCTTTTACATTTTTTATTAATTCCTTTGATATTCTTTACTTTTGGAATTTCTAAATGACTTTTGTAATTATATTTTAATTAATAAAATATTTTAATAATTTAATTGGAATTTCATTGAATAAGTAGATTAATTTATGTTGAATTATCATTTTAATTACACACTCTGCCCATCCATGAGTAATAATTTTTCTCCAGTGATTTAAATCTGTGTAATTATTATTTGTGTAAAATGTATTACAATTATTTTCATGAAATTCCTGGGTTTATTTTGGCAAATGTACTCCCAAATGTATTACTTTTGAAAGGCAGCATGACATAATGGGTATATCAATGTCCAGGAAGTAAAAATTTTTGTGTTCAAAATTTTTCCTTGATATATACTACCTTGATGATTTTATAAGCATGTCATTTGATCACTCAATGCTCCAGACAAATCTTCTTAAAACTCTAGATAAGAGAGTTGTCAACATGAATTTCTTTATCCCCCAAAAAACAGCAACCAGAAAATTCTTTCACTAAATAAACTTCATTTACTTATTTTTCTATGTCCTTTTCACAGGAGAGGGATATATTTTAATGAGTGTCTGCCAAGTGTGGGTTATAAAGAAAAATTATTTTCCAGTCATTGTATGACATCCTTTAAATAGTTCCCATAATGGAATATATCTATATCTAAATAGAAATGTATTGGTATATCTATATTGATATATTGATTCAATCTATATAGAAAAATGCCATAAAATTTCCAACTCTACTTGTCAGGCATAATTCTTGGGTCTTTTTAAACTCTGACTTTCAGGTACTTTAAAACTATATTTCTAGTCTATCTTATTCCAAACTATATTAACACTTTGGCATTATTCACTTGTGTAAAATGCTACCTATTAGAAATAACAGTGGGCTAGGAGTCAAAAGACGTGGATTATATTTCTGAGGCTGTAACTAATTGTGTGACCTCTTAAAAATCACTTCTCCAAAGTATAGTTTCCTCATCTATAGATCTGGAATATTCTCAGTAGAAACACCTACTTATGTGTAGAAGAGTTGAGGGAACTCAAGTTGTATCTCTAAAGCAAATAATCATTAAACTAAATAAAATAAAAGAAATAAAAGAATGCCTGCCCTTTGATCCAGCCATACCATTGCTGGGATTGTACCCCAAAGAGATCATAGATAAACAGACTTGCACAAAAATATAGCTGTGCTCTTTGTGGTGGCAAAAAACTTGAAAGCAAGGGTATGCTCTTCAATTGGAGAATGGCTGAACAAATTGTGATATATGTTGGTGATGGAATACTATTGTGCTCAAAGGAATAATAAACTGGAGGAATTCCATGTGAACTGGAAAGACCTCCAGGAATTGATGCAGAGTGAAAGGAGCAGAGCCAGAAGAACATTGTACACAGAGACCAATACACTGTGATAAAATCGAATGTAATGGACATCTGTACTAGCAGCAATGCAATGGCCCAAGACAATTCTGAGGGATTTATGGAAAAGAATGCTACCCACATTCAGAGGAAGAACTACAGGAGAGGAAACACAGAAGAAAAGCAACTGCTTAAACACTTGGGTTGATGAGGACATGATTGGGGATGTAGACCCAAAAAGACCACACCAATGTAACTATCAATAATATGTAAATAAGTCTTGACTGACCACACATGTTAAAACCAGTGGAAATGCAAGTTAGCTAAGGGGTGGGGTTTGAGGGGGTGAAGGGTAAAGTGAAAACATCAATTATGTAACCATGGAAAATTTTTCTAAAAATAAAAATTAAAAAAAAGTAATTGGAGAGAATATCTGGGTGCCTAATCATTTATTTCAAATTTTGCATCATACTGAACTCTAGTTTCCTTTACTCCATTGGTAATGAAATGGCCCTTCTTCCTAAAATCACCTTTTTCTAAAAATTTCAATTATTCTCACCTAAAATATTTAAAAATATATTGAGTTTAAAACTTGCTTTGCAATAAATCTTTTTCTGTGACCTCTTCCAAACATCCTTTTTCTCTTTTCTTTTTATAAAAAATTTCAGTAAGTACTTAAAAAGCATTCCAATTCATAAGGGTTCCTAATCTCAATGTTATCCTTGACTCCTCCTACTCATTCCATATACTCCATAAGTTACAAAATCATGTCATTTTTATTTATACAGCATTTCTCACAAATACTTCTTTCTTCCCACTCAGTTGCTATGAGAACTGTTCTGGTCTAATGATTACCAGTATGAGAGATTAGTTACTGGACTCTAAGAATATGTATAGAGTGCAGTTAAAGCTATGAAGAGCTGGCTCCCATCTCCATGAGAAAAGATTTAAAAACAGCTACTGGAATAATAGACTGTTCCTTCATCTTCTTTTTCTCTTCCATTTGTTGCAACAACATTCATATATGCTAAGGTGGATCTTCTGGAAGAAAGGAGGGGAAAAAATTAGCACATGTAAAAACTGAGACTTTCCAGGTATAAAACTAGAAAAACTTTGACATATTCTATCCCAATCCCTCTTTTAGTATGTCTTTCCCTTCTATCATATGATTGTTGAATTACTATAGATTTGGAGTACTTCTTGTTTCCAATCCTTTAGAGTCTTATTTGGCTGTAATCAATATTCTTCAATAAATCTTTTTGAATATACGTTTATAAGCCTCTGCTTTTTTGTATTATGAATGGTGACAGCAGAAAAAAAACATATATTTGGAGAGACATTTGCTTACATGTGGAATAAAATATATATAACTCTTTATCAAAAGGAAAAGGAAAATTTTAAAATTCAGTAGAATATGTAGGGTTATAATATTGGTGACTTGGATAATGGTGTTGCCACAAAGAGTTAAAGGAACCTTAGGCATTAAAGAGTGTTAAAGGAGGGGAAGAAGGTTAGCATGTTTTGAGTTGAAGATGCCTATCAGACATTTAATTTAAGATGAATAATAATAAGTTGCACATAGAAGCCTGTGAGTTAGGAGGAAAGTTAAGCTTAAATAAGCAGATCTACAAATGTTTAGTATAAAGATGATAATTAAATCCATAGGAATTGATAGGATCACCAAATAATACAGAGGGAGAGAAGAATGCCCAGGATTGTGGCTTGGGTAATACATATGATCATCTATTCCAACAGATATTTAAACAGTAATGACTATTCACCCTGTAAATGAAGAAAAATGCATTTTTAAAGAAATCAGTACACTTTCAGGGAGCTCAAGACATATTTAGATATCTCTTATTTTAGGAATATTTGGACATATCGAGGCAAAATAGTATCAATGGATATATATATATAGTTATTAGTAACTTTATTTGCCTAATTCCAAACTGATTCACAGTTCCAAAAAAAAAATGCACTGCTGTGTATGTATTTGCATACCCCCTCCAACCTTGTTTCTTTCCAGTTTTTTCCTCATTTTTGGCTATTTGCTGGATGGGAGGAAAGACTTTGGGGTTGTTTTGATTTTCATTTCTCTTATTATTAGATATTTGGAGCATTGTTTTTATATGATTATTAATAGCTACACTTCTTTTTTAGAGAACTGTTTTTTTTATGCCCTTTGATCACTAATTCTTTGCTTTTAAATATCTGTATAGATATATAAGTATGAGTTGGCAAAGATAAAACAATATGGAGATATTTGCAGGCTAATAAAGATATGCATACATACACACATGCACATACCTGTATATCTATATCTATGTATCGTTACAGTATCTTTACATATATATATGTATCTTTACATATATATATATATACATTTATAAAGTAGCCAAGGACTACTAGGGATGAAATTCTCTGACATCCCTGGCCTTAGTCCCATCAGACAGTGCAAACACCCTTGAACACATAACGCAGAATAAACAACCTACCCCCTCTGGTAGAGGGAGCAAGACTAGTAGCTTTATCTTAAATAATGACCCCAGGAGCTAGAATCAGTAGGCCTAGATGCTTGGGAGCAACTCTACTGGCTGTGACCCCAGCTCTAGATATTTCTGCTTGACCACAGCTGGAATTGACTGAGTGGACATCACGGTGTCTATAGGTGCCAGCCCTAGAGGGAAAGATCTTGGCCTTTCCTCTGAGCAGAGAAGGACTTCAGGGGCCCAGGTGCATAGACTGGAGATTTGGTCTATTCCTGGCTATGGCATCAGGAGAGGAAGAGTGAGGAAAGAGTGCATACCAGTGAGTGTGGTTGCTTAAGGACTAGAGCTCTATTGTCTGTGATCACCCTCAGGAGAGTGGAGTCCCTAGTTCTAGCCAAAGGAGAAGGTGAACTATTTGCTTGTAGTGAAGGAACTGCTAGTAGATTCTGGTTGGAGTAACACAAGTCAATCACAAATTGGGGCTTGAGCTGGAGACACATGATTCTAGATTACAGAAACTGGAAGAACAAAATAGGGCTCAGGAAATTAAAAAACACAAATTATCCTGAATCCTGATACTCCATCCCCCAACCACCTAAAATCCCTGGAACTCTAGCATGAAGCTAATAATTAAGTCTATTGGCTGGGCCACTCATTTTCTAAATGAGTAAACAAAAGGAGAAATAATCCAAAGATTGATAACTATTATGAAGACACAGAAGACATGGATTCAAACTCAGAGGACAGTGAACTAAATACACCTACTTCAAAAACAGGAGAGAAAAGCAATATGTACTCACAAGGTTAAAAAAGAGCTTTTGAAAGAGCTAACAAAAAGAACTCAAAAACCAAATGAGAGATGTTGAGGGAAAAAATAGAAAAAAAGGAGCAATGCAAATCAATATTTTTTAATGACCAAAATGATATTAGGATAATATTCACAGGCTTCTCTTTGTTCAGCAGCTGGACAGTGTTTCCCTCTGGGGAGAGTCAGAAGGCTGACACTATTAGAATTCTCAACTGTAAACAGGCCAAAATCACTGTTTTCTTGAAGATGTATATCTTAGTATCTTCTTGATGGAGTATTGATTATATTGATTAGACTGTGAATTGATACAGATGATCTTGAATTGTTTATGAGTTAATCTCAGGCAAAAGTTGATGATTAGCCTGAGAAATCCTCTTCAGCAAGGGAATCAATCACAAAGGTCGGGCTTGACAGTGAGAAATTTCTTGGAGATGATGAACTAGACTAGAAGCAGATCTCAGTAACAGGTTACTAAATTTTAATTTAAAGGTAGCAGGAATTTTGAGGGCGTGAGGATCAAGGAATGATGGGTGAGGATAGAGGTTTAAAGTTTTAAGCTAAACTAAAACTAATTGATAAACAGCTAGACAGATCTCCTTGGGGAAAAGTCTTGGATGGAATTCTGCCACACTGGCTTAGTAGCCTTGGCCCAGTACAGCTACTAGATGACAAAACTAAACTTGACTGGTTATAAATAGCTATTGATCTTCAGAGATGACTTTCTTGATGGTTTTGATGAATATTGTTGATGATGATCAAATATAATTCAGATTACACGACTGAATACTTGACCTAAGTAGCAGATGCCTAAAGTGAGACAGTTAACACAAGTCTGTGATGAGCTTCTGGGTTTGACTGGAGAGCTTTTCCCCTTCCACATTTTCCACCCACCTAACTCCCAACTGAGTCTCTTTGCCTTATGTAGATCTACTATTTATAGGGGTGCTCCAATGGTCTTCCACTGTCTCATGCCAGGTTTGGGCATTCTAAAATCCTAACCTCCTCTTGCTACAGTTGGCACAAGATGGCTACTGGCAAAAGCTATTTACAATATAAGATGGTTATTTGCAAAAGCTATTTACAATGGAAAAAGAGATCCAGAAACTCATGGGATGAAATAATTATTTAATAATTAGTATTGGACTAGGGAAAGCTAATGATTTCCTAAGAAAAGAAGAAACAATAAAGCAAAATCAAAAGAATATACTAATAGAAGAGAAAATGAAAATTCTTATCACAAAAAATATTTAATATGAAAAATAAATTAAGAATAGCCAATGTAAGAATAGTTAGGCCACTGGAAAGTTATGATAAAAAATAATTTAGACACCATACTTCAAAGAAATCATGAAGGAAAACTGTCCAGAAATTCTTGAAGAGAGTAAAATAGAAATGGAAAGAATTCAGTGATCACAACCAGGAAGAAACTCTAACAGGAAAATGCACTGAAACACCATTTCTAAGTAACATCCCAAGTTAAGAAGAAAATAATACAAAAAATAAGTAAATATCTTGGGTCTACAGTCAGAATAATATAATACTTAACAGCTTTCACATTAAAAGTATAAAGGATTTGAAACGCAATATTTCAAAGAGCAAAATAATTGTGTTTACAACTAATAACGTACTTAGCAAAGGTAAGCAAATTATAAAAGGAAACAATGTTATTAAATTAACTAAAGTAGTTCAACTATTCTAGGTAAAAATCCAGAACTCAATAAAATTTTTATCTATAAGAAACATAAAAAGGTAACTATGAAAGGTCAATTATATATGAGCCATAAGATCTTATATGGGAAAATGTCATCTGTAACCCTGAAGAATGGCACCATCACCTGAGTACTTGGAAAGAGCTTATATAGATAGCAGACTTGAGGTTGAGTTGAATATAATGAAATGAGTGAATATAATAATAAAAGAGAGCAGGAAGAAGCAAAATAGAACAATTATTTCATTTTAAAAAGGAAGAGAGCAGAACTATCACAGAGAAGGGAGGAGGGAGGTGGAAGGCTGATAGTAGTACACCCATACTTTCACCAAATCTGGGTTAAAGAGAGTACAACATATACAACAGGAAGAGTAAAACTCTTTATGGGAATAGGATAAATAGGAAAAAAAAGGAACAAAGAGTTCCTTTAAGGAACTGAGGGATTAAGAGAAACAATGGTAGATTAAGAGAAAGAATGGTAGATTAAGAGAAAAGTGACAAAGGGGATAAGAAAAGGGAAGGATATATAGAAAGGAGTACAAATCAAGAAATAAGGGCATAAGGGAGGATAAGGGAGGAATTCTTAGGAGAATTTTTAGAATTGAACTGATATCAAGAAACAGAAGACCACAACAGTTGAAGAGATAAGGAAGGCTCTTTTCTAAAGGTGAATAAAATAAGAACTAAAAGGTAAACAGGAAGGGATAAGGAAGGAACATCAAGAAGGGAAGACTAATTTAAAAATAAAAAGTCAAAGGGAGAGAATAAGGGAAGGTTTCCAAGATGGGATGTGAATTGGAAAAGTAGTGGGCCAAAGAAATTGAGCATCTGAGGAGGAATACAGCAAAAAGAATGCAAGAGGACAAACAGTGAGGTAAAAGAATGGAGGGAAAATAAAACTAATCATAGATATAATAAATAACTTAATTAAAGATAATGATAATAATGAGACAACAAACCCAAACCCATGAGATACAGCAAAAGCAGTAATTAAAGTAAAATTTTCATATCTAAATGCTTATATTAATACAATAGAGAAAGAATAGATCAATTAATTGGGAATACAATTAAAAAATCTTGGAAAAGAACAAATTAGAAATCTCCAACTAACCACCAAATTTGAAATCTGAAAAATTAAAGGTGAGATCAATAAAATTAAATGTATGGAAACCATTTACTTAATAAATAAGTCTAGGAGTTGATTTAATGAAAAAATCAATAAAAGATAAACTGTTTTTATTATGATAAAAAGAGAAAAAATCACTAGAATTAAAAGGGAAAAGGGTGTGTATAATACCAATGAAAGTGAAATAATAGCAACTATATTATGAATTATTTTGCTGAATTATATGCAAAGAAATTTAACAATGTAAGAGAAATGGAAGAATATTTGTAAAAAATAAACTGCCTAGATAACCAGAGGAGGAAATAGAATTTCTAAATAAACCTATTTAAGAAAAAGAAATTGAACAATTCATAAACGAACTTCCTAAGAAAAATCATCAGGGCCAGATGGATTTAAAAGTGAACTAAAAGATCAACTAATTCCAATATTAAATAAAGTATGTGAAATAACAGGTAAAGGAGGAATTTTACCAAACTCCTTTCATGACATAAATATAGGCCTGATACTAAAGCCAGGAAAAGCAAAAACAGAAAAGAAGTTCAATTTTACTGATGAACATGGAGGTAAAAATCCTAAATAAAATACTAGTGAAAGGAAGGAATTTGGATAAATTGTGAAGGGTCAGAGATGAAAATAGAGAAGTGTGCTGGATGCAGCAAATGGAATGTGAAAGGAAGCTTGGAACTCTCAGTGGAGTTTCTGAGAATCTGGAGCTGACAGTTGGGGAGAGTGAGGAGTTTCTGGAAGAAGACACAGCTCTTATACCTGAGCGCTCTCCATCCAAATGGAATATCCTGGTTCATGTTTTTCCTGAGTAATTCTAGAAAACTGATTTACATCTACTGACTCCTGTTATGAGGAAGATTATTAAGTTATCATTTAGGAGACCTAACAAGAAGGGCTGGAGTGGGAATCTTAATAATCTTCCTCATAACATTCCCAAGAAGCTATTAATACAGAAATAGACTTTGAATTCTGAGTCACCTCAAGAGGGCTCAGCCTATAGACTGTTGTGTCTAGGTCACTTCTGTCACCATCTTCCAATCAAGAATCTAGCTCTGACCTCAACTTCAGTAACTAAGTGGAAGAGCTTAGCATAGATTGTTTAGACAGGGAGATTGGGAATAGGTAGTAATGGAGTCAGGGCAGGTCCAACTCTGTTGGAAAACAAAGAGGTCTGTGAAAACCAGTTTGGAGTCCTGGAAAAGAGATAATATTAATGAAAGGAACTGTTTTCCTTGCCCTCCTATCCAAGCCCTTCTTTTTATCAAAGCTAAGGTCAGATTGTGTTTGAGAAGTTTGAGGCTGGGGAGTAGCCATTTTGCTTCCTGTGCCCAACAGTATTCACTGTCACCAGAATTTATATTTATCAACAGCATTTACTGGTCCAACTACCATCTTTCACTAGCTAGTAGATTATAACAATATATCATAAAGATTATACATTGTGACCAAACAGGATTTATACCATGAATCTAGGAATGTTTTAATTTAAGGAAAACTATCAATATAAATGATCATATATAACAAGTAATAAAAACATATATTAATAAATGCAGAAAGAGCCTTTGACAGGATACAAAATTCATTCCTATTAAAAACATTGAAAAACATAGGTATAAATGGATATTGTTTCTTAAAATGATATGAATCATCTACCTAAAACCAACAGCAAATATTTGTAACAGAAATAAGATAAAAGCCTTCCCAATATGATAAGCAGTGAAACAAGGATGCTCATTATCAGCAAATTTATTTAGAGTAGAATTAGAAATGCTAGCAATAGCAATAAGATAGGAAAAAGAAATTGAGAAATCAGAATGGACAAAGAGGTAATATTAATTATTCCTTTGTAGATGACATGATGGTAAGTGTGGAAAATCGTAGTGATTTAACTAAAATGCTCCATGAAACTATTAATAATTTTAGTAAAATAGCAGGATATAAAATGAATCCACATGAATCATCAGCACTTTTGCATATAACTAACAAAGTCCTGCAAGAAGAGATTGGGATTCTCCATTTAAAATTATCACAAATAGGACAAAATACTTCTTATACTTCTTTTGATCTATAGAATTTCTTTGTTGTGTTCAGTGTTTTCACTGCTCATTCATATGAAATATTAGATCATATCTGCTACTCTAATGCCTGGACAGAATATAACAAGATGACACCTGATTTAATTGTTTTTAGTAGACTGTTAAGCTTTTTTTGCTGACCAAAGATTCCCTGGGAAAGCACAGGTCTGTTCAACAAATTCTATATTCTACTTGTTTTGCCATATGACTTCAAGATGTGGACTCAACTTCTTCTAAAGAACCACATATGAGTATCACACAAAAGGAAATGGAGTAGAATATGATAGGCATGAGCAGCTTTTATAATATAACCAGTGAGGAAATCTGAAGAATAACAGGGATAAAATCACAAATGTTATAAATATAAAAGAAAATGGACTGATGAGGAGACAAAAAAGGTGAAAAATGACTGTTGGACAACCCGGGTGTTCTTCTTATGACCTCTTACTGTCAAGATAAAGCAAGGAAAACCTCAAATGTTTTGGAAGGACTCAGCTATGTGCTAGAGTGAGTTTTAGGTAACCTATGAGAGACAATTGAATAATTTTCATTATAAACACTTACACCTTGGAAACCAGCAAACAGTAAAAATCAGGGTTTTTTATGGTTTTTTCCATTATCTAAATTTAAAAAGTCATGGGAAAATGTTAATAATGCAGATTACATTTAAAAGTATGTTGTACTTGCATTTTCCCCCAGGAAAGTCTTATTAAACTTTTAGTAGCAAAGCCCTATATGGGCTCCATGTGGGAAATTTTGGAATGCCAGGAACAAGAATCTAATAGGATGACAGGTATAGATAGATTATAATATTCAGCACTGGATGAGTTTTCCAAATCAAAGAGATTAAATATCTCTTAATAGGTTTGATTATGTAGAAGTCTCAAGCCTAATGAGTAGGGATAGACAAAACAGAACAGAAACAAATGAAACAACAAGAAAATGCAGCTTTGCCTTGAAGGGACTAATATTCTTTCAAAGTAAACCATATACACACCTCTAATTAAACAAAAAATGGAAACAACATAAATGCAAGTATTCTATGTGAAGAGGGCATGATAATTTGGAAGATCCAAAAAGATCTCAAAGAAGAGGTAATCTTTAGTTAAATTTTTAAGGAAGCCATTGCCAACATGGAATCTAAAAACCCCAAACTTGTAGCCTACTAAAATTGGATGAACCCCAGGTTTTAGGACTAGCTTGTAATTTGGAGACCCCAAAGTTTGTACTTGTTCCCTGTTCCCATGAGAATCCATGCTGAAGGATCCCTCAGGCTAGCAGTTTCAGACTGAATAATGGACCCTAAGGTAAATGACAATCCCCATCAGGTGGGGCCAAGTCCAAGCCAAGTGATTCTTCTTGTCTCCAGAAGCCTCTCCTACTGTATCACATCCTCCTTTGGAGGACTGAACACAGGACCTTCAGCTAATGAGACTGGCATGCTGCCTATTGTGCTAAAGATTCACTTGGCTTGGACTTCGCCCCACTTGAAGGGGATTTTCTTTTACTTTGCTTTCTTTTACTTTAGGGTCCATTATTCAGTCTGAAACTGCTAGCCTGAGATTCCCTTCCTAATTACCCTTAATTCAGTGCTAGCAATTCCCAGATCCTGACAACTGATTGTGAGGATTTCAGTTTGAGCAATTATTCCCTGTAAATTAGAAAATATTACAAATCAGAGCTTGGTTATTGTTTGCTGCACTTTAAGAAAGCAATACAAATATGTACACATGTGTATACACACATACATAGTAGGATCATATATTTGTCACAGAAGATCAAATGAGGTTAATTTTAAAGTAATTTGAAAACCTTAAAATGCTACATAAATATAAATTACATACATACATGTACATATATATGCCAACTTTATATATACTAAAACATTTAAATATTAGTTATGATTATTCTTTGACTTCATTCAAAAATTTATTAAGCTTTTACTATGTGTCTAAGTTTCTACTATGCTGGCAACATAGAGATAAAAATAAAAACAATCCCTGTCTCAAGAACCTTATATTATTATATTGAGAAGATACAATATTTACAAAAAAAAAGTACAGACACCATATGCATGAATCAAGGAAAACTTGTTATTTGTGGGGTGAGGTACTAACCATTAAAAGTATGAAATCTTTTCATTAAGAGGATACATTTAAGCCTTTGATCCTAGAACAGAACTAGAGATTCCAAATGCTATAGTATAGGAGGGAGAACATTAGCATGGGTCATGGATTTTGCAAAGACTCAATCATGAGACTATACATTGTTTATGAGGAGTGACAAATAAGCCAATTTGGCTTGAATACAGAGTGCTTAAGGGTATGAAAGGTTGAGCACAGATAATAATGGGCTTTTAATGCTGAACAGTAGTTTGTATTTAATACCAGAGGATCTCTCATTTAATCTTCACAATTGCCCTGTAGGGCAGATAAAAGAGGTACTGATATCTTCTTTTTATGAATGATAAAAGAGAACCTTGGAAAGTTGAATTTCATCTCCAGAATCATCTGTCTAGGACTGTCAATACCTAGAGATATGAACTAAATATTTTAATGAAAAAACATACAGATAACTATTTAGATATACATGTATAGGTAGGGAAATCTATCTCTGTCTATCTATCTATCTATCTATCTATCTATCTATCTATCTATCTATCTATCTATCTATCTAATGTCTNCTATCTATCTATCTATCTATCTATCTATCTATCTATCTATCTATCTAATGTCTGTCTATGTGTCTAGAAGCAGAGAGGAAAGAGAGACGAAATAATCATGTCCAGAAAATAATAGCAGCTCCAGTGTGTTAACATGCAGAATTTGAAATGACAAGTAAAGCATCAAGAATATGTAAACAGAAACTCAAATCTTTTTGAAGAGCTAACATGTTGATTATAAGACCTATTCAGATTCAGTCTTTTCTGATATACTCATAAGAAAAAGAAAAAGAAAGGAAAAAACAATAAAACAACTCAACACTGCAAGACTGGTTGCTCTGAATGCTATTAAACTCTCAATGTTTATGGCCTTGTGAAAATGAATCTGACATGGTTTATTACAGAATCACTGAAATAGCAATATGTGGATCAGAAGGAAAACTTGTGCTGGGCTTTTATACCTATGATGTTGAAAGCATTTAAAACAAATAAATTCCAAGCATACCCCAATGCAACACAGACAATTATTAAAGATAGAACAAGGAAAGCTCTAGGGGAGTCATCTAGAAACAGAGAGAATAAAATAAACTGATATACATATATGTATGTACATATATATTGATGTGCATGAACTATATATATATATATATGTATGTATATATGTATACACACACACACATATATATATATATTTACAACACCCTTATCTTTACCAAGTGTTATAAATCTTCCCCCCTTTCTCAACCCTTATCTTCTTAGTGCCAATTACTTTCAGTTCTAAGAGAGAAAAGCAGCAAGAGCTAGGCAATTGGAGTTCAGTGACTTCCCTAGGATCATATATCTAGAAAGTGAATGAGGCAAGATTTGAACCTAGGTCCTCCGGGTTCTGAGTCTACTGCTCCATTCACTGTGCTACCTATCTGTCCCTTATACATCTCTTTAGAGGTGTAATGCAAGCTTCAGGTGTAAAGTTTAGAACAGAAAACTGATAGACCATATCCCTTAAATTATGTAAATAATATGTATACTGATATCACAGATGGATGACCTCAGAGAAGTGACTCAAACTCTTTAAGTCTCTATTTAATCATCCATAATATAGATTAATGTTACTTGTACCTAATTACATGGCTTTTGTGATGCTCAAATGAGATAATCCAAGATATAAATCCTCTATACTTATAGTTGATATATTACATAGAAACATACATACATGCATATGCACATATAAATGTTTATATATCTATTAATCATTATTATGTAACTATCTACACACATATGGAAGCTTAAAACTTCACAAAACATATATATGCATATATATAGGCTTGAGATTCTATAAATAAAAGGATTGAGGTGAAGTAAGGAAACTCCTAATAATGGAAACCAGCACTTTCCCTACAATTTTTACCCTCAGAGAATCACTTACTTGACAAACCGAGTGATTTGCCTAGAATTAGATAGCCAGGAAAGGTCAGATGCAAAACTTGAACACATATTTTCCCAGATCTGAGGCCAATTTCATTGTACACTAAGTTGTGCCACTTATGTTAAGTATTTCTACACATAAAGTTTATTTGTTGATCAACAAATATGTTATAGTAACTTGTGTAGGTCATAGGCACACATTGAACCAATCCATATTTAAAATACTTGATTATATGCCATGAAAATGCAGAATACAGAAGAGATGATAATTATCAAATGAGAGAAAAATGAATGTGTCAGAAAAAGGATGAAGTCAAAATCTGGAAATTAATAGAGCTTTCTAGTGTTATCAAAAAATAGATAAATGATCTGAGTAGGATCAAATGAATCACAATTTGGGTGTGAGGAAGGATAAAGGGGATATTAGGTGACTATAAGGTGATTGGAGGAGGATATGAAGGTATGGGAAGGAATATAGGAGATAAAGGAAATGGAGTATGTAGGAGAGGGCAGCTCAAACAGGTTTATTCCCAGAGGCTTGAGACAGTGGATACAGGGAGGAAATGAGGGCCAGTAAGAAATGTTTAGATTTGGCTGGAGGGTTTCTCTTGTTAGTTTCTAAAGTCTCTTGAAGGAGGAGTCAAGAGGGCCCCTCCCTGCAGTCAAACTGATGGCTGGAGGAAGTCTTGAGGTAGGTACTTCCTGCCAAGATGGATGCCCCCAGTTCTTTCAAGAAATAAAAGAAAAATGATACCTTCCCCTTGAGCCCTTGTCTTAATTTTCGACACAATGATTCACCAGAGGGTTTGAATAGGTAACAAGGGGATTTATTAATACCAGGGTCTGTCAGAAGGGGAGGAGGTTCAGGATTTTCTAACTGCTGCTAGGGAGAGGGGTGAGGGTGGGGGATGGGTCGCAGAGAGGTTTAGACAGAGAGAGCCCAGCTCTTCCAGTCGGGAAGATTTGACTGCCTTTTAATTAAAGTCTTTATCAAATCTAGGGATAACTTATTTGAGGATACTCTACTAGCCTATAGAAACTAAACCCACAATGTCTAATCACCAAGCCCTCCCTTCCACCAGGACCCAAAGGAAAATCAGGGAAGGGGAAGGATGGAGATGGGAGATCAGGGAGAGGTCCACAGAAATGAAATAGGTTTAAATTTCCTCAAAACAAAATAAGCACAGGCCAAGGTCGAAGTAGTTAGGCCAAAGCCAACAGGTTAAGCCAAAGCAAAAGCCTCCAGCCACAGTGAAAGCCAGAAGGCCAAAAAGCCCCATCAGCTGGAACTTTACCTCTATTTATAGCTTTAAGTTCTAACTGACTTTCTGAAGATTCTAAAATGTTTAACTGACTTTTGTGACTGTTAGAAATTACAGAAGCAAAAAGTTTCTGTTAGCCACCTTGCATTACACTAGTCATGAGAAAATATATACTTCTTACTGATGATATGGGGTTATTGGATTCTATTTGTTTCATGTTACTCAGTTCTATTTGTCATTTAATGTTATATATATATATATATATATATATATATATGTTCAACTCTGAAAAAATGTAGGGCCTGAGATCAAAATTTTAGTAGTCCTGTTGTCTATGTAAGGTAGTGGGAGAGTTATATAGCTGGGTGTCCCCAAATGGACTGTTAAAACATCATTATTGTTGGCCTAGTTATTATAGTTAGAACTCTGAAGAGCAGTGATAAAGAGGATTTAGCCTGAGTATGTATCAACTTAACAGAACCCACACTCAAATGTAAAGATTACTATGCTTTCAAGCCATTAGGAGACATTAGTGATAATGTTAAAGGTACCTTGTATCAGTGAAGAAATGGGACCTTAGAATTTGAAGAATGGAATCATTAAGGATATGCAATAAGCAGACAGGCTATTCAGAGTTTGAGCTTTGTCCATTATTGTGCTTCACTAGAGTAGATCAAGAAATTATTTATTCAAACAGTGGAATTGCATAAAAATTCAACAACGTTATTGTCTAAATCTTAAATTGTAATATAGTCTCTTATAATCCCAATATAGGAAAAGAAGGAATTGGGTTTTATCCCATTTTCACTGAGGAGAGGACAAAGAAAATATGTTATCCCCTTTGGAGTCAGCAAAGGAGAATAAAATAGACTATGCAATATAAGAATGTGAAATTGCATGGTTTAAAGTTATAACATTATTATTATTTTTTAAAGTTAACCTATTCAAATAGTGTAACTGGTGTGGTTAAAGCATGGTAGATATATGGTCATTCTTTCCTCAAGAAAAGAAAACAGAATACTTCAAAGAATATTGAATTATTCTAATGGATATCAAATAGTTGAAACAATTCCTTGTGATTTATTACTTGAAGGTATGAAATATATAAAAAATGTTTTCCCAGGTCACAGCTAGGAAGTTTCTGAGGTCAATTTTGAACCCAGGACCTCCCATCTCTAGGTCTCTATCCACTGAGTTATTAGCAGCCTTTTTGCTTTCGCTTTTTAATCTTTTAAAATCTATCTTCGACTCGTCTTTATTTTTGATGCATTTCTTTATCTTTTTTCTTTAAAGGAAAAAAAAAAGACTAACTTCCTCTTTCTCACTAGAACTGAAAGTTATAGTTACTCCATATAGGCTTAATACCACTACTAATAGTAATGGATGCTTTGACTGTCTATTTTCCCTAACTGAACTAATGTATTTCTCTATGGGCAGCATACTAATGCTGGATTAAGTTCAAAGCTTAAGCAATGTAGTAGTCTTAGCCTCCTCACTTTCAGTGATTACAAGTATTTGCCAATAGACAGAGATTATTTCTTACTTTTTATATAAGGATCAGTGCACCTTCTACTATCTTCATAATGTTTTTCATTATCCCCATTATTATTATCAGCTACATCAAATTACCTTGTAAAGATTTATTTATTATACAAATTATCCTTGTCCCAGGCAAATTCCAATTCCTTGGGGACAGGTTATATTTTACATTCACAGTATGTAAAAAAATAATTGCCCTATGTATATTAGGTGTTTAATAAATGTTTGTGAAATATAATCAACTTCTCCCTCAACTCCCAGTACAAGCTCATCTTCAAAGTCCTATCCTTTTGTTGAAGACACTACCACATCTCTAACTTATCTACAAGAATATTGTGAGAGGCTTTGTTAAATGATTTCCTAAAATCTAAATACAATATAGCTAAACTACCAATGACATTTTAAATAATAATATATAATTAATTTAATAAATTATAAGTAGTAATCAATTAATTTCATCTTTATTTAATGATTTTAATTTTAATTTAATGATTCTGTCAAAAGAGGGAATAGTCTTCATTATTAAGGTGATATATGTAGAAATGATGATGAGGTAAAAACAAAAGTTATTATTAACATATTTTAAAATATATTTTCTCCAGGTCAATTTAAAATCTACTATTGGCCTAAACTACAATGCAATAAAAGTTTTTGTTTATCAACCAATCTTACTTACTTCCTCATATATAATATTTGTATGTTCATTGTAAGTAAACATGATCAAATTAATTGTTTGCTGTGCATGCTTCTTAACAAATCTGCAGAGAATCAATCCAAAAATAATTGAGTAAAAAATAGAATCCTCATTCCAAAACTCTGGACTGATCATCTGTGGTCAGACTTACTCAGGCACACATTGCCTTGTGTTACTTGCATAGTTTGAGTGCTCTGACTATTAATGTATGACCTCATAGAGAAACTATATAGATTAGGTTTGAACACATATTCAATATTACCAGATTCATATTCATATTTGGTCTTGTAAATTTATGTAACCCTGCTCATCATTCATTAATATTACTTGAAGAATTACAAAAAAATTTAACCATGATTATATTCAGAAATCAAAAAATAATTAAGTTGATTGTTATGTAGTCTCCAAAAGTAAGCCCTTTTCTCCCACAAGACACACATAGTAAGCAATCTCTTAGACCTAAATATTTAAGACAGAATGAAATTCATTTGTTGCATGGAAATTAAAATAAAGAAAGAAAAAATGAAAATAAGTGTCAAAATTAAATGGGAAAGCCAAAATTCAGAATTGCATTTGAAACACTAAATAGGTTAATGTGAAAATTTAAAGAGTAAGTTTCTCCTATTTATATTTTTTCTTGGCTAATGAAAGAAACTGTTATATTAATAGCATTATATGATTCTTTGATGACATGGTAATATTTGCCACATTAGTCAAAGATTGATGTGATAGTTGCAATAACAGAACATATCATAAATATTGAAGGAACAAAGTATCCACTATAAAAATATCATCCCTCAAGGTAGAGATGAACTGAGAGAGACAATAGGATGGGCAGAACTAGATTTCCTCTTAACATAGATATTTCTATAACAAAACATAAATGATCACATATTAAATATTTTTAATTGGTAGAAAGTGACAATGAATCTTCTTTAAAAATTTGATGAGCAAATTTGACACTCAAGTAAAACACAAAAAGGTAAAATAGAAAAGTGATAATTTAAGGTATCAATAAGGTTGAATTAAGTACCTTCATACTTTGGCAGGTGATAATTGAGATAAGAAAATTGGGAGATAGACACAAAGGAGAGCAAATTAGAAAAGACAGCTGTTATAAGCAAAATATTTGTGAGAAAGGAAAGGCTGAAAGGAGGGAAAGAGGATTAATGGGGGAGGATAAGATGGAGGTAAACAACATACAATTAATAATAACTATGATATGAATGGGATGAACTCACCCACAAAACAGAAGAGTATAACAGAGTGGATTAAAAAACAAATCCAACAAGTCTCCAAGAAGCACATTCAAAGAAGTCATATACACAGAGTAAAAGTAAGGGTCTAAATCAGAATCTATTGTGCTTAAGTGAAAGAAAGAGAGAAAGAAAGAAAGAAAGAAAGAAAGAAAGAAAGAAAGAAAGAAAGAGAAAAAAGAAAGAAAGGAAGGAAGGAAGAAAGAAAAAGAGAAACAAAAAGAAAGGAAGAAAGAAAAGCAGGGATAGCAATCATGATCTCAGACAAAGCAAAAATAAAAACTAATCCATTCAAAAGAGGTGGGGAAGGATATTGCCACTTCATATAAGGCACCATAGACAATGAAAAAAAAATCAATACTAACTAAACCAAATAGCATAGCATTCAAATTTCTAAGTAGTTACATGAGTTACAGGAGGAAATAGACAGTTAAACTTTACAAGTTGGAGAACTAAAACTTCCCCTTTCAGAATAGATAAATACAACCAAAAATAAATTAGAAAAAAGTTAAGGAGATAAATAGAACTTTAATTCTCCCTAATGAATACTAATGTAAAATTTTAAATAAAATATTGGCCAGGAGATTACCCCAATATATCACAAGTATCATATACCACCACCAGGTGGGTTTTTTATCAAGATTGCAGGGAAACTTCAATAGTAGGAAAACTATCAGCATAATTGGCCACATCAATAACAAAACTGATAAAACCATATTATTACCCTAGTAGTAGCAGAAAAAAAATCTTTTGACACAATACAGGACCCATTCTTTATAATAACATTAGAAAACATTGAAACAAAAGAAGCTTTCCTTAAAGTAATAAAATCTAAAGCCATTAGAAAGCACTATCATTAATGATGTTAAATTAGAACATTTTCCACGAAGGTCAGGACTGAAGCAAAGATGCCTATTATCACCACTTCTATTTAATATTTTACTAAAACATCTAAGTATGCCAATAAGAGTAGGAAAAGAAATTGAAGGAATTAGGATAGGCAATGAGGAAACAAAATTATCATTCTTTGCAGTTGATATGATGATAAACCTAGCGAATCCTAGAGAGCAAAAAACTAATAGAAGTTAATAACATTAACAAAGTTGTAGGACACAAAAATCATAAGGATTTATATTTACCAACAAAGTTCATCAACTATAGAAAGAAGAGTAAATTCCACTTAAAATAACTGAAGATAGTATAAAATACCTGGAGACATGCCTACCCAAATAAACATAACAGCTATATGAAACCAATTGCAAAATGCTTCACACAAATAAGAGATTAATTAGAAAAAAACATAATTGCTCATATATAGACTGAGCCAATATGATAAAGATGATGATCCTATTAAAATTAATTTACCTATTTAGTACCATGTCAATCAAACTATCCAAATTTTTTTTCCTATAAAAAGTAACAACAAAATTCATCTGGATAAAAAAAGTAAAAGGTATCAAGGGAATTAATGAAAAAACAAAATAAAGGCTTGATGCCTAGCTATAACACAACTCAAACTATACTGTAAGTCACTGATCATCAAAATAATCTTATACTGGCTAAGAAATAGAGTATTTGATCAGTGGAATAGGTTTGATTATTAATATACTGTTGTTAATGACCATAGTAATCTAGTATTTGATAAACCCTAAACTCCAAACTGGATAAAAACTCACTATTTGATAAATAATGCTGGGAATAGTAGAAAACAATATGTCAAAAACCAGGCAATGACCAGTATCTCACACAATATAAGAAGATAAAGTCAAAATGAATATTTCATCTAAAAATGAAGTGTGATATCGCAAATAAATTAGGGCAACACCAAAACATTAACCAGTTAGACTTATGAAAAAGGGAAGAATTTATTATCAAACATGACATAGAAAGCATTAAAAATTAAATATATAATTTTATTACATTAAATTAAAATTTTTGTATAAAATCAAAGCAACCAACACTAGTAGGAAAACAACAAAAACTTTTTTCTCAACTATATAAATAACTGAGTCCTATATTTATAAGAACACAAAATATTCTCTAATTGATTAATGATCAAAGAATATGAATAGGCAATTCTCATAGAAAGTCACTAAAATTATCTATAATCATATGAAAAATGCTCCAAATCATTACTGATTAGAGAATTGTGAATTAAAACAACTCTGATATATTATCACACTAATTATATTGGCTAATATGTCCAAAAAGAAAAATCATAAATGTTGGAGGGGATGTTAGAAAATTGGGACACCAATATGCTGTTGATGGAAATATGAACTGATTCTAACATTCTGGAGATCAATAAAGAATCACACCCAAAGGACTATAAAACTACATATACTCTGATGCAGCAATACCACTGCTAGGTGCATATCCCAAAGAGATTAGAGATAAGGGGAAAAGGCTTATTGAACAAATATATTTTCATCACTTCTTTTTGTAGTGGAAAAGATGTGGAAACTGAACAGTTATTCATCGATTGAGGAATGTCTGAATACATCGTGGTAGATGGTTATAATGGAAGACTATTATGCTATATGAAATGATGAAGAGATTGAGCTCAGAAAAACTTTGACTTATATGAATTGATGCAAAGTGAAGTGAGCAGAACCAGGTGAGCAGTATATACAGTAACTGAAATATTATAGGATGAACAATTATAAAGGACTAAACTATTATCAGCAATGAAAATTTCCAATGTAACCCCAAGAAATGTTACATCCAAATAAAGAATGGTTGGAGTCTGGTTGGATATCAAAACAAACCATCTTTCACTTTACTTTCTTCATGAGTATTTTATTGTATGTATGATATATATCTTCTGTAATGAGATGAAAGATAAGAAAAAAAGTATTGCATGAAAACAGTGATATAACCTATATCAAAATTTTACCCCACGGGTAGGGCTGGGGGATGAAGGACAGAGAAAGAGAATCTAAATCACAAAGGTTTAGGGAAGTTGTCAAAAATACTTTCTACATGTAATTGATAGTGTTTAATCCAGAACTTCTTTAACATTTTTTTTGTATTGTGGACCATTATGCCAGTCTTTTTAAACTTTTCAAGATAATGTTTTTAACAACTGAAGATAGAAATCAAGATAAAATGAATTACAAAGAAAAATCATTATTTTGAAATATTTTTCATGTTTTTAGAAAATTTAGTCAGCATTAAAAATCTGTGATCTAGTCAAATCCATACCTAATTGGGAAATCTTCCTATGTTATTCCTATATATGTATAATTTAAATAATGTAGAGCTATAGTTAGAATAACACAAGACTTAACATCTGTAACACTAAAAGAACAAAGTACATTAGCCACAGCATTACAAAGAGCAAAGGAACTGTTCTTACCACCAAAAATAACATTTCCCACAAAGATGAACATAATTATAACGTGGGGAAAAATGGATATTTAACAAACTAAAGGAATCTCAGTTATTCCTGGAGAAAAAAACAGAACTCATCAGAAAATTTGATCTAGGAGAAATATAGTTTTAAAAAAGGAAATTATAATTACAAACAACTCAAAAAGGCAAATAGCCCGATTCTTGTATGGGAAAATGTCATTTCTGTCCCTCAGGAATAAGATCATTGCCTGAGTATTTTGAAATGAGCAAGTATGGATGGAAGATTCAAAGTTGAGGAAATGGAATGGAATGAATCAAAATAGTAGTGTAATAGACCAGGAGGAACCTGGATGGAATGACCATCTGAAGAGGAGTCTGGCAAAAAGAGGGGGAGAAACCATGAAGAGGAATGAAGTAGAAGGATATGCACAACTAGCAACTATGATATTGAATGTAATGGGATGAATTCACACAATAGAAGAAAATGAATAACAGACAGGGTTAAAAACCAGGAAGTACCTCATAGATAATGTGTTGTTTATAAGAAACACACTGAAAATAAGAGACAAGAGTGAAAATGAGGGGCTGAAGCAGAATATACTATGCTTCAGCTGCTCCAGAGAAGGCAGAGGTAGCAGTTATCATTGCTGAAAGAGTTGGGGATAAAATAAATAAACGTGGAAGGGAGTATCATGGTAACAATATTATATTGTTGGAGGGAAGGGTTACTATGCACAATGAAGCATTATCATTATCAATATTGAACCTATATGAAATAAATGTTTTAACATTCAGATTTTTAAAGGAAAAATTAAGAAAGATATACAGGAAAATAGTTAACAAAATGATAGTAGTGATGGACTTTAATTTCCCCCTCTAAGAAATAAATAAATCTAAGCAAAAAATAAACAACAAATAATTCAAAGAAATGAATAGAACCTTAGATGAATTAAATAAGATAGATATCTGAAGAGCCTCCACACACCTGAATGAAACTAGCAGTAGATCTAAGCCTAAGCAAATGCATAATACAAACATAATTTCTGGTGGGACAAGACTGACTTCGAGAGCATAAATATTCCAAAAGTCTTACTTTAACTTTTATCATAAAACAGAAGTGATCCTGAATACATAAGAGTTTCTGGCACTGGAACAAAAGTTATGTTGGATATGAACAAGCTGGAAGGACTTATTTTGGAAAGAGTATGGTCCTAGAAATAGATAGTGTCTGCTGCATAAAGATTAATATAACAAAATATGGTACTGGTAATATATGTTAAATAAGAACCAAACTGACTAAAGTGATCAAATTAAATGCTGATAAAGTCATAGAGAAACAGGCCTAATATTACATTGATAGAGAATTTTACATATAAATGTATACATGTATAAATAATATTATTATTATTTTTGTAAGGGTTAAATGGTAGGAGTTTGACAAAAGTGAGGAAAGCAGTTGGTAAAATAGTTTAATTTGAGAAGAAGTACAGATAGAAAATAGAAAGGAGGAAAGAGAGATTATTATTCTAATACCCTATGACTATGCCTAAATTCCCAATACTAACTAAAATTTCTAAACCCTACTTCTAACTGTTGTCTGAGGACAAGTTCTTCTTGCCTGGCCAGACCAGGTCTATCTAACCTACTTTATCTAAAATTTATTCACTAACTACCTATCTTACACTAATAAATAGGCATTCATCACCCACAAATTCCTTAAATCCATTTTGCAATCCCAACTGTCAGAAGTCAAACTGCCAGTAGCCCTTGACTAAGAGACACACCCCCTGCTCTTAAGAGATCCAGAGGCAAAAGATCTAACTGCCAACTGATTCCATCCTTAACTCTCCCCTCATTTCCTTAGTAACAGAATCTTCAGCTCTGGCACACAGCAGACCCCTATAAGCTCTGCTCCACCTAGAAATTCCCCTCTCCTATCTCTTAAAGAGACAAAGGGAGAGATTAAGAAAACTCCTTTAACATTTTAGAAAACATTACAGAAATATACATTAAAAGATGTAAAGTTGGGGGCAGCTGGGTAGCTCAGTGGATTGAGAGCCAGGTCTAGAGATGGGAGGTCCTAGTTTCAAATCTGGCCTCACACACTTCCTACCTGTGTTACCCTGGGCAAGTCACTTACCACTCTTCTGCCTTGGAGCCAATACACAGTATTGACTCTGAGACAGAAGGAAAGGGTTTAAAAATAAAAAGATATAAAGCTGCTAATGCTTATTGACTTAGATATCTCATTTCTAGTATTAGGCCCTAAGGATATTATTGAGATGATAAAAAGCTGTATATATGAAAATATTCATAAAAACTGTATGTTATGACAGAATAACTTAAAATAATACAAGTGCAATGAATGAGTGAAATAGCTGAATAGATTGTCATATTTTATTGAAATGTATTGTCTTATATTATTCAAGATGATAGCTATAGGAAATATAAGGAAAAAAGGGAAATGTGTCAAGAGATGAAAAGAAAATAAGAATAATATATACAATGATTATGTTAAGAAATAACTGCGACTAAATCTAGAGAGAAAAGAATACAGATCCAAAGGGCCTCAAAAACAACAAAAAAATGTGTATATTAGGACACATAATTTACATATCATTATACAAATTGTAAACAATGTGGAGTTTGTGGTTTTGTACATAATCTTTTTTATGTATTTGTTTACAGTAAATGTTTTTTGTTGGTGGCAGTTTTCACTATGTGTAGAGTAAAAACTTAACTACTTAGTTTTTTTAAAGGATGCTTATCCAAATTAGCTGAGATTTGACATAGAAAACAATTATGAAGATTTGATATTTCTTCAGAGACAGTAGCAATCAGAATGAAATTACCTAATGTCAAGAGAATGAGAGAACAACCTTATTAAAAATATGTTAAGAACAATGGCAAATAAAGGGTAGGAGACAAAAATATGATTAATTAAAGTAGAGCCCAGAGAGACATTGATCAAGGAATGAGAAAAACTTCTGTCTTTTTTTTTTAATTTTTAAAATTTTTTATTTTAAGAAAAATTTTCCATGGTTACATAAGTCATATTTTTACTTTATCCTTTACCCCGTCAAATCCCCCCTCCCTGTAGCTAACTTGCATTTCGACTGGTTTTAACATGTGTGCTCAGTCAAGACTTATTTACATATTATTGATA
Organism: Gracilinanus agilis; assembly: GCF_016433145.1. Taxonomy (NCBI): domain Eukaryota; kingdom Metazoa; phylum Chordata; class Mammalia; order Didelphimorphia; family Didelphidae; genus Gracilinanus; species Gracilinanus agilis. The sequence goes on from NC_058130.1 coordinate 233,705,798, forward strand.
GTTACATTGGTTTGGTCTTTTTGGGTCTACATCCCCAATCATATCTGCCTCAACCCATGTGTTCAAGCAACTGCTTTTCTTCTGTGTTTCCACTCCTGTAGTTCTTTCTCTGAATGTGAGTAGCATTCTTTACCATAAATATCTCAGAACTGTCCTGTGTCATTGCACTGCTGCTGGTACGAAAGTCCATTACATTCTATTTTACCACAGTGTATTGGTCTCTGTGTACAGTGTTCTTCTGGCTCTGCTCCTTTCACTCTGCATCAATTCCTGGAGGTTGCTCCAATTCACATGGAATTCCTCCAGTTCATTATTCCTTTTAGCACAATAGTATTCCATCACCAAATGATATCACAAGTTGTTCAGTCATTCCCCAATCGAAGGGCATTCCCTCATTTTCCAATTTTTTTGCCACCACAAAGAGCATGGGTATAAATTTATATACAATTTTTTTCTTATTATCTTTTTGGGGTACAAGACCGGCAGTGGTATAGCTAGGTAAAGGGCAAGAAGCCATATGAAGCCCTTTGAGCATAATTCCAAATTGTCTTCCAGGGGATTGGATCAATTCACAACTCCAACAGAGGTGGATTATTGTCTCAATTTTACCACATCCCCTGTAACATTTATTAATTTCCTTTGCTTTCATATTAGCCAATCTGCTAGGTGTGAGATGGTACCTCACAGTTGTTTTGACTTGTATTTCTCTAATGATGAGAGATTTAGAATGTTTTTTCAAGTGCTTATTGATAGTTTTGATTTGTTTATGTGAAAATTACCTATTCATGTCCCTTACCCATTTATCTGTTGGGGAATGGTTTGAATTTTCTGTACAATTGATTTAGTTCTTTATAAATTTGAGTAATTAGACCTTTTTCAGAGGTTTTTGTTATAAATATTTTTCCCAATTTGTTACTTCCCTTCTAGTTTTGGTAACATTATTTTTGTTTGTACAAATCTTTTTAAATTTAATATAATAAAAATTATTTATTTTATATTTTGTGATATTTTCTGTCTCTTCCTTGGCCTTAAAATTTTCCCTTTTCCATAGATCTGACATAGATACTATTCCATGTTCACTTAATTTACTAATAGTTTCCTTCTTTATATTTAAGCCATTTACTCATTCTGAATTTATCTTGGTGTAGGGTATGAAATGTTGATCTAAGCCTAATCTCTCCCACACTGTTTTCCAATTTTCCCAGAAATTTTTGTCAAATGGTGGATTCTTGTCCCCAAAACTGGGATCTTTGGGTACATATTTTCATATACATATACTATGTTGTTGAGGACATTTACCTCCCAAAAATTTTACTCCACTGATCATCCTCCCTTTTGTCTCTTAGCCAGTACCACATTGTTTTGATGATCACTGCGTTATAGTGCAGTTTAAAATTCTGTACTGCTAGGCCCCGATCCTTCACACTTTTTTTTTTATTATTTCCCTTTGTATTCTTGATATTTTGTTCTTCAAATTGAACTTTGTTATAGTTTTTTTCTAATTGAATAAAAAAAGGTTTTTTTTTTATTTTGATAGATATTGGCACTAAATAAATAAATTATTCTGTGTAGAATTGTCATTCTTATTGTATTAGCTCATCCTACCCATGAGCAATTAATGTTTTTCCAATTATTTAGAACTAGTTTTAATTGTATGGAAAGTGTTTAGTGGTTGTGTTCATATAATTCCTGTATTTGTCTTGGTAGATCAATTCCTAAATACTTTATATTGTCTTGGGTGATTTTAAATGAAATTTTCTTTCTAACTCTTGCTGCTGAGTTGTGTTGGAAATTTATAGAAATGCTGATGATTTATGTAGGTTTATTTTGTATCCTGCAACTTTGCTAAAGTTGTTGATTATTTCCACTAGCTTTTTGGTTAATTCTCTAGGATTCATTAAGTAGACCATGATATCATCTGCAAAGAGTGATAGCTTAGTCTCCTCATTGCCTATTTTAATACCTTCAATTGCTTTTTCTTCTCTAATTGCGACTGCTAGTATTTCTAGTACAATGTTAAATAAAGAGGTGAAAATGGGAATCCTTGCTTCACTCCTGAACTTATCGGGAAGGCTTCTAATTTATCCATATTGTAGATGATGCTTGCTGATGGTTTTAAATAAATATTTATTATTTTTAGGAAAGACCCTTCTACTACTATATTTTCTAGTGATTTCAATAGGAATGAGTATTGTATTTTGTCAAAGGCTTTTCCTGTATCTATTGAGATAATCATTTGATTTCTGTTGGTTTGGTTGTTGATAAGGTTAGTTATGTGGATGGTTTTCCTTATAATAAACCATTCTTGCATTCCTGCTATAAATATCACCCAATCAGAGTGAATAATCTTGTGATCACTTGCTGGAGTCTTCTTGCTAGTATTCTATTTAAGATTATTGCATCTATGTTCATTAAGGAGATATGTCTGTAGTTTTCTTTCTGTGTTTTTGTCTGCCTGGCTTTGGAATCAGTATTGTATGTGTGCCATAAGAGGAATTTGGTAAAACTCCTTCTTTGCTTATTTTGTTAAATAGTTTGTGTAGTACTGGGATTAGTTGTTTTTTAAATGTCTGATAATATTCATTTGTGAATTCATCTGGCCCTGGGGATTTTTTCTTAATGAGTTATTTGATGGCTTGATGATTTCTATTTCTGACATGGGATTATTTAAATATTCTATTTCCTCTTTTGTTAATCTAAGCAATCAAAATTTTTGTAAATATTCATCCATATCACTTAGATTGCTATATTTGTTGCCATATAATTGGGCAAAATAGTTCTTAATAATTGTTTTAAATTTTTCTTCAGTAGTAGTGAAGTTGGCCTTTTCATCTTTGATACTGTTAATTTGATTTTTGTTTTTCCTTTTTGTTATTAGATTAACCAATTTATTTTATTTGTTTTTTCAAAGTATCAGCTCCTAGTCTTATTTATTAATTCAATAATCCTTCTACTTTCAATTTTATTAATTTCTCCTTTAGGATTTCCAATTTAGTGTTTATCTGGGTTTTTTTAAAATTTTTTTTAATAAACCCTTGTACTTCGGTATATTGTCTCATAGGTGAAAGAGTGATAAGGGTGGGCAATGGGGGTCAAGTGACTTGCCCAGGGTCACACAGCTGGGAAGTGGCTGAGGCCGGGTTTGAACCTAGGACCTCCTGTCTCTAGGCGTGACTTTCACTCCACTGAGCTACCCAGCTGCCCCTATCTGGAGTTTTTTAATTTGTTCTCTTTCTAATTTTTTAATTTGCATGCCCAATTCATTGACCTCTTTCCTCTCTGATTTGTTGATATATGCATTCAGGGATATAAATTTTCCCGAGTACTGCTTTGGCTACATGCCATAGATTTTGATGTGATATCTCATCATTGTCATTATCTTCAACAATATTATTAATATTTTCTATGATTTGTTCTTTAATCAACCAATTTTGGAGAATCATATTATTTAATTTCCAATTAATTTTTGATTTGCCTCTCCATGTACCCTAACTAATTATTATTTTTATTGCATTATGATCTGAAAAGTTTGCATTTATTATTTCTGCTTTTTTGTATTTTATTGCAATGTTTTAATGCCCTATTACATAGTTAATCTTTGTGAATGTACCATGTGCTGCTGAAAAGATGTCTTCCTTTTTTCCACTATTTATTTTTCTTCATATATCTTTTAACTTTAATTTTTCTAAGATTTCATTCACATGTCTTGTGTCTTTCTTATTTAGTTTTTGGTTTGATTAATCTAGATCTGATAGAGGAAGTTTCCAGTTTCTCACTAGAATAGTTTTACTATCTATTTCCTCTTTAAGCTCCAATAGTTTTTCCTTTAAAAATTTGGATGCTATACCATTTGATGCATACATGTTGAGTACTGCTATTTCCTCATTTTCTCTACTGCCTTTTATCAGGATGTAATTACCTTCCCTATCTCTTTTAATCAGATTTATTTTTTACTTTGGCTTTGTCAGATATCATGATTGTGACTCCTCCTTTTTCTTCTCAGTTGATACCCCCCAAATTTTATTTAAATGTTTTAAAACTTTGAGAATGTTTGTATGCAGCAGGAAAGGAACTAAACCTAATAGAAAGGGTGAAATTAATTAGTTATTCACAGCATTTCTTTATTCTCTCTCTCTCACACACGTACACACATACATGCATGCACTGTAATATTGTAACCAGTGTAATATAACCACTGGTCTCAAATGATATTTCTTATCATCTTTGGACATATATCCACAAAAGCTAAACAACTATTTTATTTGCTTCTCTAGAGAGAACAGTTAATGTATATTTGATCTGGTCACAATTTCTTTTGTTCTTTTCATTTTTTTTAATGACATTGGAAAAATTGACAGTTCTTCCATTCATGGATCTACTCAGTCACCCTCTCCATGAAGAAGTACATCTATAATACTAAAGATGGAATTAAAAATTATAAATGCTCTAGAAACAATGTGATTTTCAGAAAATTAACCTTTTATTTCACAACATTGCTTCTCTTACTATATAAAAGAATGATCCCAATACAGAATTGACATTCATTTTATATTTATCTTTTTTATGTCATAGACAAGTGATATATTGCCAAATGGTCTACTTTCTTATGGTAATCCTCTTTATATTTCATTAGTTAGGCTGGTTGATCCAATTAAAAACAGACATTATCTGTTGCTGGAATTATACTGAACACCTTTCTAGCATGGTAGAATTGCCAGGGATGCTTTCAAGTCATAATGAGTGGTCTGATTCAATTCAGTATATTGCTATTGAATTTAAATCTTCAGCAAGTTATTAATATGTTAAAAGTACTATCTACTAGCAAACATATGCATTGGGAAAGAGACCTAGAGGGATATTAAGTGTTACAACCCACCTAGGAACTCCCCAGGGCCAGGAAAGCACAAATCCTTTATTTATGAAAAATGAAATTTATTTTACAAAAAGGAATAAAAGGAACTGGTAGGTGTGACGCTAAATCTATCCAAACTAACTCCACTCAACTGTCTAAGTCTCTTTGGAAAAGAGAGCCTTCATTTTCTTCTATAGGCCTTGCTTATCTCCCTGTGCTATCTAAGACAACCCCCAAAATACTATCTGACTTAATCTAACTTAATAGTAATAATTAATAAGGAAGGAAAAGGAAAAAAAACTCTGGGTTTGGCTTCTGTACTAAGTAATTCAAAGTTATAGGTGGAAAGTTTTGAATTTTCTTAGCTGGTAAAATTCTGCTAAACGAATCACTGCCAAATGAAGACTGGTCTCAGGAAAATTAGTTTCTTCTAAGCAAACCCTCTACCTGGATGTCAAAGATTTCCTCCATGAAAATCTCAACTGTCCAGGGAGAATCTCTTAGAACAAAACTACAAAACTCCTCCTTCAGCTTGATGGGAATTGTAGGCAGAGTCAATACCTTCCTATAGCTTGGTCAAAATCCAAGAAGGAAATGAAGTTCAGTTATTTCCAGTTGTAGACAAACAATTCCTTTCTGACTAGAATCCCTTCCCAGGGCTTCTCTCAAAATTTCCTTCCTTCAACTAACCCTAGAAATCAGACTATCCCTAACTTATTTCTATACATATATACATAAATACATACATATATTTATTTATTCACATATGTTTGTATACATATCTATATATCTGTATCTATCCATATATACTATCCTTCTTTTTATATAAAGAACTTACTGATTCATAGTGAGCATTAAAGTTCACATTTCTTTGTTCCCCTACTTTTTGAAAATTGCTAATGGAGAAATTTGTTTTACTTGTTTTTGTAATTTAAAGAGTTTTGTATTTTTTGCCTTTTCAGTGGGAGAAATGTAGAAGGGAAGAAGTGAATCTGAAACTAAAAATGAATTGAAATTTAATGGGAAAAATATATCCACCTTCCAGGACAAATTCTACTAAGTGAATTCATTCACTATGATTGAAGAAATATCTCTGAAGGAAAAATGACTTGAAGAATTCATTCTTTAGATAAATTATGAAAGGAGAGGGGAATACATTCATGTATAGGGAAGCAATTTAAAGTAGTGAGAACCTCATGATCAAAAAAGTAATATATACCAAGAAAGATTAGGTGTTAGCCTGTTTGAAATAGAAAGTAGGGAGTATAGGACTATGTGTATGGGTATATGTGTATATTAAATAGATTTTATTAATTGCTTACTTTTTCCCCATATCCCTCCTACTCCTATCAGCAATCTCTTAAAAGCAACTATTTTTAAAGAAAAAAGAGGAATATATGTAAAATATACAATTGATCAGCAAAGCCATTCATTACATAAGAAAATCTAAATTTACATTCAATATCCAACACCTATGAACCTTTTGATATCTCCCAAGGAGTAGTGAAAGATGGCGTCTCCTCTTCCTTATTTGAAGCCAAACTTTTTTTAAATTTCTGAGTTAGTTTTGATGATTTTATGCTTGTTTTTATCATTATATAATTTTAGCCATTCATTCATTTCTCTGCTTGTTTTTTGTTGCACTTTATGCAAATCTTTTTATACTTTTTTTGTAATTATAATACTGGTTGTCTCAGAGTATAATGATATTCTATTACATTTATGTTCTACAATTTGTTTTAGTGATTGACTGATAACATCTTTTTTGTTTCCAGTTCTTTTATACTATCAAGGTGCTGTTAATAAGACTTTTAATATAACATTGAGCCTTTCTTTTCATCAATGACATCCTTGGGGTATATGAATGTCTAAGACAGGGATGTCTGAGTCAAAGAATTAGGACATGGAAAGAACCAAATTTAAAAAATCAGCTTCCTGAATGGCTATAATAAATCACAGTTCTAAAATTATAGATTATTATATATACTTTTCTCCAATTCTTTAATAAGTTCTATTCTCAAATTATGCCATCTTTTCCAGTTTACGAACTATGAAGTGACACTATTGAGTTATTTTGTTTGTAATTCTTTTACTATTAGTGATTTGATTTGATCTTCCATAGAGTTGTTAATAGTTTATAGTTTTGAAAATTTTGATCTCCTTTGACAACTTATCTATTAGAGAATGAATATGTGTGCATATATGGGTATATATATAATATACAAAATATAGATATACATATTTCTATGTATTTATAAGCAGATAAACACATATACATGTGTACATCTATATACCACCCACTAATGTCTTATTAATATCACTTATACAAAATATTTATCTGAGAAATTTTGTTTCCTATTCATAATGTAGATATATTAATTTTGTTTTTGCAAAGCTTTTCAATTTCATGTAATAGAAATTATCATTTTTTTGTAATTTCAGAGGTACATTTTTAAAGATAATTTAAAAACAAAACCACTATATACTCTAGACGCATTGATAAATTCTGAATCTGTCACCTGAGGATCAATCTAGTTATCTGTGAAAAGTCAATTTGCAAGAATGTTGGTGACAAATTATGCCATTCCTTGCCATGGCAATTCTTGGGAGGATTAAATTCTGATTTGATTGAGGGAGTATCCACACCTTTGAAAACACCTATCTTCTAAAATATTAAAATAAAAAAACCTAAGCTGCCTGCCCAACCCTTCAATACTTTTTGATGAAAGGGCAGCAGAAAATATCCCTTAAACATTATTGAAAGTAACCATGTTTGGTGGTTGTGGCTGATGGATTATATAATGTGTTTTTATAGCGACAGCACTCTAGATGATATATTATACTAATATTATAGTTTATCGCACTAACAGCTGGCTGATGATGCATCATAGCTATATATCATCAGAGCAGTTGTATATTTTTTTATCTTGCTAAGATAAAATAAAAACCAAAGGTCTTGTAGGAAGGGAGGGTAAAGTAAATCATAAAGCTAAAGAGTAGTTTTACTCTAGTTTACCAGAAATTTATATATATGTATTATATGTATACATATATGATACATATGTATATATACATTCATATATACACACATAGGTACCTTTCTAAATGAAAAGAATTAATAAAGACAAATGTCTTTCTTCCTTTTTTCTTTCCTCTCTTTTCTTCTTTCCCTTCTTCCCTCTTTTCTTCCTTCCTTCTTTTCCTACTTGTTTTTTCATTTATTCTCCTTTATTTTGTATTTCCTTTTTCTTACTTTATTTCATTTTCTCTAAATAATAATAGACACATTCTGAAAAGATGTAATCTTTAGGTAAAAAATAAGTTTTCTTTGGGAAATGTTAATTTTGTGATGTTTTGGGTACATCTCATTTGAAATATTTAACAGGCTGTTGATTATGTGATAATAAAGTATATTGTTAATTACCTGAAAAGAGACCATTAAACTCATATTTCATAATGGTTTACCAAGAGAAAATGTACAGAGAATACCAATACTCAATGGAAGAAATAGAAAACCAAAGAGGCCCAGGCCTAGAACTCCAGGACAGTGAACTATCATAAGATCATTGGGAGAAAATGGGTTGAGAGAAGGGAATTCTCATTCCACATTGGAACAAAGCCCATGCTGCTGTGGAATTACCTCTATTATGCAAAGTAATCACAAATGTATTTCAAGTGGGACAAGACAGTGAGGGAAGGAAATAAGAATGAAGAAAAGAAGCTGTGAGATCAATGAAGTACTTATTTTGATATAGATAATTTCTTATCTGTCAAGAATTCTGAATGTTGACAGCTATGAGATCAAAGATTGGTAACAGAAAGGAACCTTAGAGTCCATGTAATCAATTTCATCTTTAGAGATGAAGAAACTAATCAAATGATTAGTAGCAAAAATATTTAAGTGGCAGAGTCAAATTTTGAGTCCAGATACATTGAGTCCAAATGAACTAGTTATTCTGTCACTGTTTCCTCCTCTCTCTTTCAAAGACAATCCTATGAATGAACAAGCAACTCTCTTTACAAATCAATTCCCTTTATATTCATTAAACTACTGACTATTATGTTTTTTTTTGCCTTCAAGATGAAAGTTGAGGTTTTTTTAAAACATTTATTAATATTCATTTTTAACATGGTTACATGATTCATGCTCCTACTTTCCCCTTCGCCCCCCACACTCCCCCCACCCATGGCCAATACACATTTCCACTAGTTTTGTCATGTGTCCTTGATCAAGACCTATTTCCAAATTGTTGGTAGTTGCATTGGTGTGGTAGCTTCGAGTCCACACCCTCAATCATGTCCACCCCGACCCATGCGTTCAAGCAGTTGTTTTTCTTATATGTTTCCTCTCCTGCAGTCCTTCCTCTGAATGTGGGTAGCATCTTTACCATAAATCCCTCAGAATTGTCCTGGGTCACTGTATTGCTGCTGGTACAGAGGTCCATTACATTCAATTTTACCATAGTATATCAGTCTCTGTGTACAATGTTCTTCTGGCTCTGCTCCTTTCGCTCTACATCAGTTCCTGGAGGTCTCTCCAGTTCGCCTGGAACTCCTCCAGTTTATTATTCCTTTTAGCACACATTCCATCACCCACATATACCACAGTTTGTTCAGCCATTCCCCAATTGAAGGACATACCCTCCTTTTCCAATTTGTTGCCATCACAAAAAGCGCAGCTATAAATATTTTCGTCCAAGTCTGTTTATCTATGATCTCTTTGGGGTACAAACCCAGCAATGGTATGGCTGGATCAAAGGGCAGGCATTCCTTTATAGCCCTTTGAGCATGATTCCAAATTGCCAGCCAGAATGGCTGGATCAGTTCACAGGTCCATCAGCAATGCATTAATGTCCCAGTTTTGCCACATCTCCTCCAACATTCATTACTCTCCCCTTCTTTAATTTTAGCCAATCTGCTAGGTATGAGGTGATAACTCAGAGTTGTTTTGATTTGCATTTCTCTAATTATTAGAGATTTGGAACACTTTCTCATGTGCTTATTGATACTTTTGATTTCTTTACCTGAAAATTGCCTATACATGTCTCTTGCCCATTTATCAATTGGGGAATGGCTTGATTTCTTATACAATTGCTTTAACTCCTTGTATATTTGAGTAATTAAACCCCTGTCAGAGTTTTTCATTATAAAGATTTTTTCCCAATATGTTGTTTCCATTCTGATTTTGACTACATTGTTTTTGTTTGTACAAAAACTTTTTAGTTTAATATAATCAAAACCATTTAATTTACATTTTGTAATTTTCTCTAACTCTTGCTTGGTTTTAAAGTCTTTCCTTTCCCAGAGATCTGACAAGTAAACTATTCTGTGTTCACTTAACTTGCTTATAATTTCCCTCTTTATATTCAAGTCGTTCACCCATTCTGAATTTATCTTGGTGTAGGGTGTGAGATGTTGATCTAGACCTAATCTCTCCCATATTGTTTTCCAAATTTCCAAGCAGTTTTTGTGAAATAGTGGATTCATGTCCCAAAAGTTGGGCTCTTTGGGTTTATCATACACTGTCTTCCTGATGTCATTTGCCCCTAGTCTATTCCATTGATCCTAGTCTCTGTCTCTTAGCCAGTACCATATTGTTTTGATGACTGCTGCTTTATAGTATAGTTTAATATCTGGTACTGCTAGGCCCCCTTCCTTCACATTTTTTTTCATTATTTCCCTTGAAATTCTTGATCTTTTGTTATTCCAAATGAAATTTGTTATAGTTTTTTTCTAATTCAGTAAAGAAGTTTTTTGGTAGTTTAATAGGTATGGCGCTAAATAGGTAAATTAATTTGGGTAGAATTGTCATTTTTATTATGTTAGCTCATCCAACTCATGAGCAATCAATGGCTTTCCAATTGTTTAGATCCAGTTTTATTTGTTTGGAAAGTGTTTTGTAGTTGTTTTCATATAATTCCTGTGTTTGTTTTGGTAGATAGATTCCTAAGTATTTTATATTGTCTAGGGTGATTTTAAATGGTGTTTCTCTTTCTACTTCTTGCTGCACTAGTGTGTTGGAAATGTATAGAAATGCTGATGATTTAGGTGCATTTATTTTGTATCCTGCAAACTTTGCTAAAGTTGTTGATTATTTCTACAAGCTTCTTAGTTGATTCCCGAGGATTTTTTAAGTAGACCATCATATCATCTGCAAAGAGTGATAAGTTAGTCTCCTCCTTGCCTATTTTGATACCTTCTATTTCTTTTTCTTCTGTAATTGCAACTGCTAGTGTTTCTAGTACTATGTTGAATAATAGAGGTGATAATGGGCATCCTTGTTTTACTCCTGATCTTATTGGGAAGGCTTCTAATTTATCCCCATTGCATATGATGTTTGTTGATGGTTTTAGGTATATACTGTTTATTATTTTTAGGAAAGGTCCTTCTATTCCTATACTTTTCAGTGTTTTCAATAGGAATGGATGCTGTATTTTGTCAAAGGCTTTTTCAGCATCTATTGAGATAATCATGCGATTTTTGTTTGTTAGACTGTTGATATGGTCAATTATGTGAATGGTTTTCCTAAAGTTGAACCACCTTTGCATTCCTAGTATAAATCCCACCTCATCATGGTGGATGATCTTCTTAATTACTTGCTGGAGTCTCTTTGCTAGTATTCTATTTAAGATTTTTGCATCTATGTTCATTAGGGAGATTGGTCTGTAGTTTTCTTTCTCTGTTTTTGATCTCCCTGGCTTTGGAATCAATACCATAAAATGGTGCCATAAAATGAATTTGGTAGGACTCCTTCTTTGCTTATCATATCAAATAATTTGTATAGTATTGGGATTGGTTGCTCTTTGAATGTCTGATAGAATTCACTTGTGAATCCATCAGTCCCTGGCGATTTTTTCTTAGGGAGTCCTTTGATGGTTTGTTCAATTTCTTTTTCTGATATGGGATTATTTAGGTATTCTATTTCTTCTGCTGTTAATCTAGGTAGTTTATATTTTTGTAAATATTCGTCCATATCTCCTAAATTGTTATATTTATTGCCAAATAATTGGGCAAAATATTTTTTAAAGATTGCCTTAATTTCCCCTTCATTAGAGGTGATATCTCCCTTTTCATCTTTGATACTATCAATTTTGTTTTCTTCTTTCCTTTTTTTATTAGATTGACCAGTACGTTGTCTATTTTATCTGTTTTTTCAAAGCACTAGCTTCTAGTCTTATTTATTAATTCAATAGATCTTTTACTTTTGATTTTATTAATTTCTCCCTTGGTTTTTAGTATTTCTAATTTAGTTTTCATCTGGGGATTTTTAATTTGCTCTCTTTCTAATTTTTTGAGTTCCATGCCCAATTCATTGATCTCTGCCCTCCTTAATTTGTTAATATATATATGCACTCAAGGATAAAAATTTCCCCCTGAGTACTGCCTTGGCCGCATCCCACAGAGTTTGGTAGAATGTCTCATCATTGTCATTTTCTTCAATGAAATTGTTGATTGTTTCTATGATTCCTTCTTTGACAAATTGGTTTTGGAGAATCATATTATTTAATTTCCAATTAGTTTTTGATTTTCCTGTCCAGGTGTCCTTACTAATTATTATTTTTATTGCATTATGATCTGAGAAGGTTACATTTATTATTTCTGCCCTTTCGCATTTATTTGCAATGATTCTATGCCCTATAACATGGTCAATCTTTGTGAATGTGCCATGTCCAGCTGAAAGGAAGGTGTATTCCTTTTTGTTCCTATTTATTTTTCTTCACATATCAATTAAATCTAATTTTTCTAGGACTTCATTCACCTCTCTTACCTCTTTCTTATTTATTTTTTGGTTTGATTTATCTAGATCTGAAAGAGGAATATTTAGATCTCCCACTAGTATGGTTTTACTATCTATTTCCTTCTTGAGCTCTGCCAGTTTCTCCTTTATGAATTTGGGTGCTATGCCACTTGGTGCATACATATTGAGCAGTGTTATTTCCTCATTGTTTATACTGCCTTTAATCAGGATGTAATGACCTTCCCTGTCTTTTTTAATCATATCTATTTTTAATTTGGCTTTGTCAGAAATCATAATAGCCACTCCTGCCTTCTTTTTCTCATTTTACGCCCAAAAGATTTTGCTCAAGCCCTGAATCTTAAACTTCTGTATGTCCAACCGCCTCATATGTGTTTCTTGTAGACAACATATTGTAGGATTTTGGTTTCTAATCCACTCTGCTATTTGCTTCCGTTTTATGAGCAAGTTCATCCCATTCACATTCAGAGTTATAATCATCAGTTGTGCATTTGCTGACATTTTCGTATCCTCCCCTATTCCTACCCCCTTTTTCTAATACTTTTTCCTTTTAAACCAGTGGTTTGATATTGAGTATTCCAAGCCTTGCGATCTTTTAGCGTGGAGGCTGCCAGATCCCTTATCCCCTCCCTTGATTAACTTCCCTTTCTACCCCCTCCCTTATTTTTCCCCCTCTTTTTTTTAAAGGCCTAATGAATTACCTCCCCCTTCTTCTCTCCTCCCTTTTTTTGACCTCCCCTCTCCCCTGCTCCCCTTGGTTTATCCCTTCTAACTTTCTCAGAAGGGTTAGATAAGAGTTTTATGTCCTAATGGGTGGTATAGCTACTCTTCCCTCTCAGGGTTGATTACACTGAGAGTAAGATTTGATTATTCCCTCTTAATGCTCTCTTCCTCTCCTTCTTATAATAGTATTTGTCCCCTCTCCTTCCCATGCCCTCTTTGTGTGTAATAGAATATCCTATTTTTCTTATTCACTCAAGTTTCTCTTGGTGTCCCCTGCTATTCACCCCCTCTTTCCCATCCCCGATGTCATCTTAGATTATTTAGTGTTCCACCCTCACCCTGTGAATTATTCTTCTGATTACTATAATAGTGAATACTATAATAGTGAATAGAGTTCACTACAGAGAATTATTCATAACATTTCTCTACATAGGAATACAGATAATTAGATCTCACTGAGGCCCTTATAAAGGCAAATTTAAAAATTATAAGTTTTCTTTCTTTCCCCTCTGTATCTTATTTACATTTTCATGTTTCTCTCAATTTTTGTGGTTGGATATCAAACTTTCCATTTAGCCCTGGTCTTTTCTGTGCAAATACCTGGAATTCTTTAATTTTGTTGAATCCCCATACTTTCCCCTGGAAATATATAGTCAATTTTGATGGGTAGTTGATCCGTGGTTGCAGGCCCAGCTCTCTTGCCTTTCTGAATATCGTATTCCAAGCTTTGCAATCTTTTAGCTTGGAGGCTGCCAGATCCTGTGTGATCCTGATTGGTGCTCCTTGATATTTGAATTGTCTCTTTCTGGCTTCTTGTAAGATTTTTTCTTTTGCTTGGAAACTCTTGAATTTGGCAATTATATTTCTGGGCATTTTTTTATCTTGATCGAATGTAGCAGGTGTTCTATGAATCCTTTCAATGTCTATATTGCCCTCTTGTTGTAGGACTTCAGGGCAATTTTGCTGAATAATTTCTGTTAGTATGGAGTCCAGGTTTCTATTAATTTCTGGTTTTTTTGGAAGACCAATTATTCTCAAATTGTCTCTTCTAGACCGGTTTTCTTGGTCTGTCACTCTCTCATTGAGATATTTCATGTTTCCTTCTATTTTTTCAGTCTTTTGACTTTGTTTTATTTGTTCATGTTGTCTTGAGAGATCATTAACTTCTAATTTCTCAATTCTAGCCTTTGGGGATTGGTTTTCAGCTATAATCTTTCGGTTTTTGGCTATGATCTTTTGGTTTTCGGTCATAATCTTCTCTTTTTCAGCCATAATCTTCTGGTATTCCTTTTCAATCTGGTCATTTCTGGTGTTCAATTTGCTTATCAGTTCAATTTGTTTCTGAGCCTCACTTTCTAATTGCAGGATTCTACCTTTTAAACTGTTATTTTCTTGCCAGATCTCTTCCATTTTCCTCAAAATCTCAGTTTTGAACTCTTCCATAGCTTGTGAGGTGTTTTCCTTATTTGAGAAAGGTCTGGATGCTTGTTTGTTCTCCTCCTCTGTTTGCTCGGTTGTCTGGATTTTCTCTGTGTAAAAGTTGTCGAGTGTTAAAGACTTCTTTTTCTTGTTGTTAATCTTTCTCTTCTGAACCTCCTGAGACTGGGTAGCCATCATTAGCCCAGCAGCTTCTCAGGTTTATCCTCGCACTAAGGGTCTGTCCACGGTCTTTTGGCTCCTGAGGTCTGAGTTCTGTTTTTTTCCAAGGTCAAGCCCCCTGGTGGACCCCCTTGCTTGATCCTCTGCCAGAGGTTTCTTTACAAGTCTCAGGGTGCTGTTTCCACAGTCGTATACCTGTCTGCACTGGTTCCCCACTCAGGGTTTCAGAGCTTTAGCTCATGGCTGTGTCTGCCTTCACCCATACTTCTGCCCGCGTCTGCGCTCTGTTCCCGTGCTCTGCGTCCTGCGTCCACTCTCTGCGTCCTGCTCCCATGCTCAGAGTTTGTGTGCTTTCTTTAGCTTTTTGGGGTCCTAAATCTTGCTGCTCTCAGGAACAGGCCCCGGAGCTGCCAATGACTTGATGGGTGCCCCAAACTTGCTCTATTTCTTTTTAGCTGACTTTGGCGTTATAGGTGGTGTGTGTGGTAGGGGTGGGAGTGGGGTGGTTGCTCAGCCTGCAATTTAGTGAGAGATGTTTCACCCCTTTATAGCATGGAAATGCCTAGATTCCACGTACCTTCCATGCTGTGCCCTGTTGTGGGGTTCCTTCGTTCGTCTGGACTTGTTTTTATGTCCCCTTGAGGAGTTTTATGTGTTTTGGTAAGGAGAGGTTAAGAGCTGCTTCTTACTCTGCCGCCATCTTAACCCAGAAGCCCCCCTGACTATTATGTTTTAAGTATATTTTTGTATTTATTATAAATTCAGCTTGCTCTTGAAAGTATCCTTTTTATTGTTATCTATATTGCTAAAAAGTCTCATCAGATTTTGATATTGAACCATACAATAGGATAGACACTTGTGCAAAAAACTTTTTTTTTTCAGATTTTCCAAAGCTGTGGCGATAGCATCTGAAGAAGCATTTGCCATACCTTCCATCCACAAATGTTGCTTACTAGGTTCATGGTTGAAAGTGTTGTGCTAAAAGTATTGTTATTTCTAAAGTCCTCAGGTTTAGAGTCATTGGTTGTCTCCATCAGAGTCTGAGGGCAGATGGTATTCAAGATAATAGTGACAGTAGTTTGACATACCTGAAACATGGTGCCTTGAATTTATCCTTCAGGATGCCTTGCTGCCTCATTTAGGTTACTTTGCCTTTTGCTGTATGTGACAGTTGATTGACTCTTGGTAGGTTTGGCTAGCCACTTCTTTATAGGAAATGCTACCTTGGATGATGGCTATGAATGCTAGGCTGAAGCAGGACATGAGGGGTACTGCCATGCCCAGGATTATTGTGCCTACCTGCTCTATAAATGTCATTAATCAGCAATTGTCGCTGATGGTGATAAGAAAATTTGGCTCCCTTTGGATCTCTTGAGGCTTCCCTTCCCAAAAATTCTGAATGGAGACAGATTGTAAGTGCTATATGTTTTAAAGCCTTAAGAAAACAAGCTTTATGTGACCTCTAAGCCTCTATTTTGCTCATATGGTTCCCTGATGGACTCTATGTTTATTGTCAAAGGACTAGACTACTAAATTCAGAGATTGTCCAAAAGATGAGACTGTTTCAAAGTCATGACCACAGAAACTCTCCAAGACTGTCCTTGTGATAATGCATGATGTGTTTGAAGTAAAGTTGAAATAAATAAACAACAGAGAATTCTGAAGGAAACATTTTAGATGGATTGTAATACTTTTATATCAAATTAAATTATCTTTATTAAAATTATAAAGTCACTATTTTTCTTTCTCTTTTCAAGATACCAAAATAACATTACCTAACATCCCTCTTATATTACATTGGGGAGAGTTTAAGTTAGACATAAAGGAGAAGTGGTTAAACCAATTTAAACCATTAAATTATTAATGGTCTGGGAAGATATGCCATATATTTATTCCTTTGTTAAAAGGTTCATGACATATTAGTGTGAATACTTCCACCAATATTGACTTCAACCTTCTCCATGTTTTAGTAAGCTGTTTCATGAATTGCTTTGGTTAAAAGTATTTATTACTGAGTAACCAAATTTTTGTTGTTGTCTTTGGACCTAGGTAAGTTGACCATATGGACAATAAATTTTAGGTCTATACTTGTGTTTTTTAATGTTTTGTGGCTGACTTTCTCTACCATGTCATAGATATTTCTTCACTGTGGAGTTCTCACATTGGAAATAACCTTACCAATAGGACCTTTACCTCTTACCAGATAATTTTTTACACAACTTCCTATTTTAGGAGAAGGCCAAACTTAGCAATCTCATTCCTCTCCATGATGTGTTACTGACTCATCACTATAGTACTTTTTATTTCAGGTCCCATGCTGGATACATTCACTATTCTCCCTTTTCAGCTCTATTAACCTATTGTCTGTCCTCATTTGAAAGTAAGATCCTTGATACTAAAGACACTCTTTCTACTTGTATTTGTATTCCCATAATTTAGCACAGTTCCTGGCACACAGTAAGTACTTAATAAATGCTTGTTAACTTGCTAGTATTTTGAATCTTTGATTCTATGATTATTGAGTAAAATTCATACTCTTTTGACTACCATTCAAAGACTACATAGAATCTTGTATTTTTCTGATGATACTCTCTGTCTAGATTTCAGTGTTCCTATAACTTTCACCTTTTTAAATTACTACCATCCAATAACATCTATCAATTTATACCTCTTTAAGCAAGTTTCCTTCAATGTCTTCCTATTTCTTCAATCAGTTCCCCTCCTCCTATCAAAAATTATATTAGACAAACATATATTAAAAACTATGAGTTTAATGTTATGTTTACTTGTGAAAAGTAATGAGCATCTCTCCAGAATTTAAAATGCACTATGTAGCATCCTGTGAATTTATATAATTTTTTATATTATAATTCTATAGTATTGATTGAGGTAATTTCTTAATCCAGCTGATGAAGTTAAAGGGAGGTGGGGTGAATGTTTGTTTGAAAATTGTATTGCATGAAGGGCTTGACTATATCCACCAAAAAGCTTCATTGAGATGACTAAGCAATATCCACTGGTATTGCGTTTCACAGGTCAGGCTCAATCTTGGAAGACTGCCACAAAAAATATCTTTGAGTCTCTTTTTTTCTTTATCCAATGTTTCTTATGGAATATTTCTCTTCTGTGGGTACAACACACACACACAGAGCCCCCAGTGTCATGTAAGCACTTGAGATAACAATGAATATTGTTTATGTAGCTGCATTTAATTTCATTCTAGAATCAAAATAAAGAAAATAAAAATATTTACAATCACCTATAAAACCATGAATATTAGTTTCTTCCCTCTCTGATAAGTCTCATTTTCACTCTAGGACTTTATTTAGTTCCCAACTACTATTTAGTTTAGACTGTTCTGATAAAGGAATTTGTGATTGCTAGACAGGCAAAATCTCTCTCTCAATTATAATGAATCAATCCCCTAGCATTTCCTGCCCCAGGGAACTATACAGGTCTCCAGTTATGCAGTATTATCTTAAAGTCTTGTACTTATTCGAGAAAGAAAAAAAACCCTGAGTTTTATTATACAGGCAAACCCTGACAATTCAATGAGTCACTTATTCACCCTAGAGACTCTTTGTAAGCAACTAGCTCTATGAGGCTATCCTGAGAGTATGGATTCTCTTAGTAAGAAAAAAGAACTTTTTTGTTAGAGGATGAAACCATTTTTATGGAACCTCTTCTGTATAAATAGTAATAGTATAGGGCCAAATAAATGTTTTTTTTTCCCTTTTCTGTGTCACTGCTCATATTCTTACTATGCTCCAAATCAGGCACCATGTACTCCCCCCCTTCTATTAAATAAACTTTTTAGAGTTGTTCCCTTTTCTCCCAAAAGAGAGATTCTTATCCTGCAATTGGTGAACTTTTAAAAAATAGATTTTTAACTTTATCTCAAGATAATTGTTTGTCTTTATAATCCTATGTATTTGATTCTATGAAATTATAAATACAACTCTTTAAAGGTTCCTTAAGACTTCAGCTGTTGGCTAGAGGACTCTATGACCTAAAAGTGGTTTCAACTTCTATTCCAAAATGCGGATTCAGGAACTTTCCAACTTAAGGTTTCAAGAGAAACCATACTCTTTCCATTGGACTTGTACCAAATGGAGCCATGTATTCAGCCCTCTTCTTTTCAAGATTCTAATAACCCTTCAGAAGCCTAGGGTTCAGAATTAGCAACCACTTAGCCAAATGTTTCCCCCTTTTTATGTATATGTTTGAAGAATTCCATGTGAACTGGAACAACCTCCAGGAATTGATGCAGAGTGCAAGGAGCAAAACCAGGAGAATGTTCTACACAGAGACTGATACATTGTGGTATGATCAAACATAAGGACCTTCTCTACTAGTACATTGCAATGTACATTGCAATGATCCAAGACAGTTCTGAGGGACTTATGAGAAATAACGCTATCCACATCCAGAGAAAGAACTGTGGGAGTAGAAACACAGAAGAAAAACATTTGCTCTATCACATGGTTCGATAGGAGATTGGTGATGTAGAGGCTAAATGATAGCTCTATTGCAAATATTAATAATATGGTAATAGATTTTGAACAATGATACATGTAAAACTCATTGGAATTGTTCATTGGCTCTGGGAGGGAGAAGGGAGGAGGGAAGGAAAGGAACATGAATCATGTAACCATGGAAAAATATTCTAAATTAAATAATTAATTAAATGATTTTTTAAGAAAGATTAAGTCTGACATTTCATATAAGCCCATATTTATTATCCTCATCAGATATCCAATGACTCATCTGTAGTATCTGTACTTGACTGATAATTATTAGCTTCATTCAACCTTGAGAGTCTAGTTCTTATTTTTAAATGCACATCCACAGATATGTGCCCATACAAAGTTATGACTATATTTTTGTCATTGACCTCTACTTGACTGGAAACCATTTTTTTTAATCATCAAGGAACAGTGAAAAATTGTGCTTGTAACTTCAAACATATTACCATGGCACCACAAAGGCCAAATGTGGTTTATTGAGATCTTAAATGATACAGAAAATAAAATGATCAAAATATTGTTTTGGTTTATTATTAAACTTATTGAATAGAAATGTTGCTACATATTATTGGGCTTCTACTCAAGGGCACAGATCCACACATACAAAAAGACACAAAATAATGGGGAATTAGAGTGCAGACAATTAAACATACCTCATAATAAATTTGCTCTCAAGTAGCTCTAAGTAGCTTTTCTTCCTTAGTTCCATTAATACTTTATTTTCCAGTCAGGTGCACTATTGATTGCTTTTCACTGAAGCTATTTCTTCCTCATTAGCTTTCCAAACTTTTCTTCGCCTCAATTTTCCTCAGATACAAAAGCTGTACAAGATTATATGAGACTTGTTGCCTAGCAACAATCCTATTCCTGTTACTGTAATGGCCAAGCACACCATGTCACCTTCTTTGGGGAGAGGTCAGCTGATTTCCTCTCTCCAGTATTTTGCCTTTTCAATGATTAAAACTAGGTAATAATTATTTTTTAAAAATATTTTCTCTTGACAAAAATGATTTTAATTTTTCTTGGTAGTATTTAGCTGAATGAAAACAAACTAACAGATTAATTTCCATTTTAGAATAAATATATCAAATAATAAGAAGGCCAGTTTTATAAAGAAAATAACTCGGGCAGCCCTTGTAGGAATAATTTGTGTCTGGAATTATGTCATACTGGATTAGAGTGGACAGAGGCTTATAGGTAAGCGAATTGACTCTGGTGACTTCCTTGAACTCTATAGGAAATTGTCTTTAAGAAGTTGAATGTTTCACTATCTCCTCCCTGCCTCATTCCTAACCAATCCTTTTGCTTATTGCTTCTGTCAAAGGTCGTTAAAATGTAGAGGCATATAAAAATATAGGTTTGCATATTTAGTAGTAGCAGATACTTTTTTCATTTTTTAAGATAAAATATTTTCCATGATTATATCTTATGTATTTTTTCTAGTTTTCCCTCCACTATTCTTCTTTGATTTAAAAAAAATATCATTTTACCCTTTTTGACCCTTTTCTTTAACTTATCTTAAAACTATTATTTTTTAAACCTCCTCTCTTAGAATCGATACTCTCTATTACTTCCAGTAGAAGAGTGGTAAAGGTTAGGCAATGAGGGTTAATTGACTTGGCCAGGGTCACATAGCTAGGAAGTTTCTGAGGTCAGATTTGAACCCCTAACTTCCTGTCACTCTACCTGGTTCTCAATCAACTGAGGCCCTAGGTACTCCCTTGGGTTAATCTTGCTTTTGTGTTCAGTATACTTTTCTTGGAGGTTTTATTTTCAAGACATTATCTCCTTCTATACTTTGTCCGAAGACCTTTAACTCTCTTCATAAAGCCTCTCTGAGCTAGAAAAATGACTCATTTAAATGATATTTAAATTTTCATTTTCTCAAACTACATTTAAAAATAATTTTAACTTTTTTTAGTTGAGTTCCAAATTTTCTACCTCCTTTGGTCCCCTACCACCTCCTTCAGATTGCAAGCAATTTGTTATAGGTTATACATGTGCAATCATATAAAATATGTTTCCATATTAGTCAAAGAAAGCACTGCCAAAATAGAAAAATAGTTTAATTTTTTAAATTTTCATTTGCATTCAGATTCCAACAGTTTTTTTTCTGGAGGCAGATAACATTTTCATCATGAGTCCTGCAGAATCTAGGATCTTTGAGAATTATGAAATCATTCACAATTGGTCATTGTACAATATTGCTTCTACTAAGTACAATTCTCCTGGTTCTGGTCATTTCACATTGCATCTGTTCATGTTTGTCTTTCTAGATTTTGGGGGAGGATTCTATTTATTATTTCTTATAGCATAATAGGATTCCTCCATAAATAGATACCGCAACTGTTTAGCCAATCCCTAATTTATGGACGTCCCCTCAATTTCCTTTTATTTGCCATTACAAGAAAAAAACCACTTCTATAATTTTTTTCATATCAAGCCTTATCTTTTTGTTTTTTTATTTCATTAGAATATAGACCTTCTTCACCATGACTTTTCCTTGTCAGTTCTAGCTCAGAATTTATTCTGGTGCACTTTAGATGCTGTGGTAGCAAAAAAAGTAGAAATTAAGGCAAAAAGATATCTTTTACCATCTTCTCTCCACATCTCTTTAGATATTTAAAAATATTTTTCTATTAATTTTGCCTCGATTTTATTTATATTTTATAATCCCCCAATGTTTCAATTCTTTCTATAGTTGTATTTTAGTTACATTGTTACTTTATACTTTACTTTTATTTCATTTTGAAAAATATTGAGATAAATTTTATCTTACAAATTGTTTGTCTTCATCCCCAATGTATTTTTTGTTTTCTTACAGTCATTTTCTTTGACAAAATCATCTATTGTTGTTTATATTTATTCTTTCATTCATATTTTCTTCAGGATTACATTACTTAGTCAACATTTGATTTTGAATCATTTTTCTCCAGTGCCCTTTACTGATTATGATTGTATTGCATTGTAGTCTCTGTAAAAATAAAAGTTACTTAGCATTTTTGCATCTCTGATTTGTCTATTATCTATTGCCCAATATCATGAACTATTTACAGATATTTACTAAACAAAATTGAGAAATATGCCATTCCATTACTATTCAGTAATTTCCAGAGATCAAATATATTTAAATATTCTAAAATCCTATTCTGGTCATTGACATCTTTATTTTTTTTATTTTGTTAATATTTCCATAGGACCCAAAGGGATACAAATTGAGGTCTCCACATATTAAAATGTTTTTATTTCTACCTCTCATCTAGTAGAGATAAGAGTGAGGTTCATGAAATTTCCATTCTCCTTACTCTTTCCATGTTTTGTACTCTGTTTATTGTTTAATAACATTATGGGAAATGATATATTTATTCCCCTTCTTCCTCTTTTCTTCCTTGAATTGTTTCTTTCCTCTTCTCTTTTTCTTTTCTCTCATAATGATAAAACCGGTCATAACCAACCGAAATTTCTGTTTGTTTTTTTCTTGATTATTTGTAGCCCTCAAAGGTAGTCAGATTCTGAAAGGTTGCATATCTATTTCCTCATTAGAAAGTAAATATTTCTTCATTTTTGCCACTTCTGATTGGTCAAAAGTAATTAATTTTTTACCCTAAATTTTTCATCTCCTTTACTTGAACTTAAAATATTTTCCCCCATTTCTGGTGTAATCATTATAAATGGATTAAATGTTGTCCATTCTATTCAACTTCTCTTTCCCCCTCTACGACTATTTTTTTTTCCAGGATACCTTATTGTGATTATGAACTTTTTCGGTTTGTCTTTTGGAACATGATATTCCAAGATTATTTTTCCTTTGGAGTAATTCAATGCATTCTTTTATTATTCTGATTATGAGTATGGTAGTTATTTTTTTCTACTGCTTCAATATGATATAGAAATTTAGGCTACTATATTATTTCTGGATTATTTAAATTTGTGATTTCTCACAGTAAACAATTGGGGGTTGCTCCATAATTTTACATTGAATTATACCTCTAATTAGTCTTGGAAATTTTCTTTCATAATTTCTGGAAATATAATGTAAAATGTATATATACGTATATTACATACATGTATATATAGTCCAAAATATATTGGTGAATTATTAATTTTAAAATTAATGTGCTTAGTGATGGTTTCAGAGACTTAGAAACTCTTAAGATATGTCACCTCATCCTCTTTTTTAGGCCACATATCTATCAAATTCTTAAAATTTTTCATATTTTTAACTGTGTCCAACATTCTGTCTTGCTTTATTTAGATGCCAAGTTCTGTTTGCTCTTATCTTTTTCATAGGGAACACAAAATGTTTGTTCCTTATGTTTTCCACTTTCTTATGCAGTTTATATATTCTCATTCCTTTTTTTCCTTGTAGGGTTCAAATTCCATTTTTTAATCCCTTGTTTTATTTCTTATATTCATTCTTAGAATCCTTGTGGCCATGCCACTTCTTATTTTTTTTGATACTTTTACTTAATTTTAAGTTACTGTACTTTTGTCTTTTCTGAAAAGGACTTCTAAATCATTTTTTGATATGGCTATGAGCATTTCCATTGCTATCAAATCAGGTTTATTTTTATACTCCTAATATTGATCATTTCCCAAATTGCTTTGTTCCTCTTCTGTACCTTGACAAGATAATATATAAGGCACTGACTTGCTTGGGAATGAATGTTGATGCAATGTTTATGAAAGCAAAACCATATATAAATAAATCAACAATTGGGAAAATATTTATAGGACAATTATGTTTTGGCCAAGTCCTAGACTAGGCACTGTGGAAAATAGAAAGAAATATTAAACACATCCTCTGTTCTCTAGAAATTTACAATTCTGCAAGTAGAGAAGACTTGACTATCTTAAAAAGCTAAATAACTATCAAAGATTTAAAGAGTTTAGGAAAACAATAACATTCATAGCACAAGGTAGTAACTTATTAATGTCTAATTAATTATTAAAACACTAATTGGTAAATTTGGGAATGGTTGAACAATTTGTGGCATATTATTTTAATGAAATACTATTAAAACATAAGAAATGGCAAGCAAGGTCATAGAAAAGAAAAATTAGAAAGACTTTTGAATTGATGCAAAACGAAATGAGCAGAATCAGGGGAACACTGTACATAATAGCAGCAATAATGTATTCTGATCAATTGTGAATGACAAGGATTATCATCAAAACCAAGATCCAGGACAATTTTAAGGGGCTCATGATGAAAAATGATATCTAACACAAAGAAGGAAATGATAGAGTCTAAATGCAAACTGAAATATTATCATTTTTATTATATTTCCTCTATGAATTTTTCTCTAGTGTAATTGATATGTCTTTTTCACAACATAATGAATATGGAAATATGTATTATATGATAACATGTACAACCTGTACATATTACCTGACATCTTGGGAAGGATGGAGGGGTGAGAGGGAGGGAGAGAATATTGATAACAAAACATTAGAAAAAGACACATAATTTGGAAATAATTAAAAAATAAAGAGATGTGTTGGCTAAGGTGGGAAAGGATAATATAGACCATGAACCTTAAAAAGATGCTACTTTTTAAAAAATAAACAACCTACACTTTTGGAATAAGTCTAAAGAAACCCTTAGTCAGAAAATTTATCCAGGTTGTTAACACCATCAATAGCTTCATAATGTATTCTTAAACTAGATTGGCTCGTTTTTGTGTGTCAATTGTGCCTGAGAGAAATGTATTGTTTTGGGATCTTTGGCAGTTTTTCTTATGCTATAAATATAACAAGCTAAGATTCAGCAATAAGTTTTAGGAAATGTTTTCCTGATTTTCATTTTCTTCTGTTCTTTGAGGCCACAAACAAGTTATGACTCTTTCTCCCCAGATCCCACCACTTTAAGCTCTTTCTTTTTTTGTCTTGAAAGAAAGTCAATATAACACTTGGACTTTAGGTAGTGCCTTTTCTAAAAAGACCTTAGCTTTACTAAAGATGTGTGTGTGTGTGTGTGTATGTATGTGTGTCTGTGTGTGTATGATGTGAAATCTTATAAAATGTTCTATAGGTGATGAAACTAAAGTATGAGCCTTGCTAATGGTAGCATTCAGCAAATAACCTGTTCTTCAAAATTCTCACTGTCCCAATTACATGAGTCTGCTTGCTCCAATGTCTACCAATCCAAACTACTCATTCAATCATAATCAATGGTAATGTTATAGGAAATTCTCTATAAAAGGCATAAAAGAACTTTGCAAAAACAACACTGATACTAACTGCTTTATCTATCATAGAAAGCATGTCTACGCGATGTTAAGGATTCTAAACATATCTGGGTCCTTATTCACATAGAATTTTAAATGTCAAAAAAACAAATCAAGATTTTTACAACTAATTTTTGTTACTATCAGACTATAAATTCCTGATGTAGATCAGATTCAAGGATACCACAAAGAAAGATCTAAAGATATTACAAATACGATGTTAAGGTTTATTGTTGAATACATACTTTGTTTTGAGTCAGAGTTGTCAAAGGACTGGCATAAAATTGTCCTAACTCTAAGCCCTAAAAATTGACAAAATGAATTAGAATCCTAATAGGTACCAGAAACAGAAATTTTTTGTTTATTCTTATTGAAAAATAAACATTTATATATACTTCTCAGTCATTCATTACAATTTAGTTATTTGGTATGGCAGACATGGAAAAATAGTATTCTTTTAAAAAAGTTTTCCTGAGAATAATGATTCCAGATCAAAAAGAGACCTCTGAAGACATTTCACAGATGAAGAACATGAGGATCATGTGAGTTAAGTGAATTGTCCAAGGTAACACAAACAAGGAATTTAACAGAAATAAGATAGTTTTCAGGAGCTATTAACTCCTTTTTGGATTAACTACCTTAAGCCACAAGCCTCAAGCCTCATCACTAGGATGCTGCAGATCTGAATGTATTTTTGTTTCCCTCTATGTCTTTCTCTCCATCTTTCCCTCTTTCTCTTCATTGTTCTCTTTTATTGTCTTTTTTTATTTTTTTTTTATTACTTTCTATTGTATCAGGCAGGACTTTCTATTGTATCAGCTTATGTTAACTGTTGTGAATATTTTAGAAATGTTTAGGGAAGGAAAAGGTGATTTAAGATATATGTTTATAATTCTGGACTGCCAGCAATATGAACAAAATCTAATAGAAAAAGACAAAAACCAGGCACATTTACTCAGAAACTCTTGCTAAGGGAAATTGAAAGCAATCCTTCCTTGGCTGCTTTTACAAGGAACAGCAATATACAGTAAGAGGAAACCTACCCATCATGATGACCATGTAATTACAGTTTCAAGTATTACAGTAAGAGCTGTCTGGATGAACAAAGATAGCAGTGTAAGCATATTGTGTATAGGTGGGTAGTGTACACCTGTAAATTTCCCCACAGGCTGTAAGTTTCCAAAAGAGTATTATTCTGGAATTAAGGGGAAGAAAGATTCTTTTATTTAAATATTAAGACATTATCATCAAAATATGGCATTCCACTTCCTGATGCTGAACCCTAATAACACTTCTGGAATTAAAAATGAAGGATTTTTCCCTTTCTATTCTTTTTATTATGTATTACTTTATATGTCTTTGGATATCAGCATCATTAGCTTGAAATTACTTGTAAAATGTGGCACTGAATATTTCTGTAGATAATGAGACAAATAATATTTCTGGTTTATTAATAATTGTCACTTATAAGTGGAGATGGCAGTTCCATACCAGAAAGAGGCATGGGGAAGATATTCAATAGAAAATTTGTACTATGTGTCAATATTTAAAATGAGAAAACAGAAAATATTAATTGGGAAGTAATGAAGCTTTCTAGCCATTGAATATCTTTTTCTCAAAGAGGATCTTTTTTGATGGATATGGCAATCAAAGAAGCAGATACAATATACTGTTTCACTTTGTAAAATATTTACCTTTAAAATTTTGTATTAGGTTAATACCTATGTACATGCATTATGAACTTCACTCTTCATCAATTCATATGTGTTTCCATTTCTTTTTTAAATATTCTGTTTCCACTTAGTCTTCTAAGTCATCACATGAATAAGATAACAAGATGTCATAACAAGCATTTTTATGCCTACTGGACTACCTAAGCAACACTTAATGTGCTGGAATGATTTATATGGCCTCAAAAAATCATTCAGTTTCTCCTTAAATTTGTAATTTATATTACACTTTTTACCAAACTCTATATAAAATGCTATTGAGTCCTGTCATCATCATAGATACTGCCTCCTAAACTCACTTTAACTTTTCAAAAAACTTCCTAAAAAGTAGCAAAGAGTACTGTACAAAATACTCCATATGTGGACTGTTTCGATTGGAATCCAATAATATTAGTCATCCTCATTTTGAATCTCATAACTCTTACATAGCCTAAAAATGACTATATTATATCCATGTTTTCCTGTTTATTCCTATTGCTATAGTCCAGTAAAAGCTCCCATTTTAACTCAGACTATGGGAATGGGTTTCTTATAATTATTTCCATTTTCACTCTTTTCCCTTAGCCAATCCAATTCTCTAACTCCTACCAAAATCATGTTACTTGTATAACAATCTAATCATATAATTGCTCATCTTTCTTCACTAGATTTCTATATATTGTACTTATTCCCAAGTGAGCAAATTTCAAACTCTTAATCCTGATACCCAAAGATCTGCACGATCAAATTCCATTCCAACTTTCCAAGTGTTATTAAATATTCAGGTCTCTCCATATTTTATGTACAAGTCAAAATAGTCAACTCTTTTCACTCTTTTCTTTGAATAATTTTTTATTTTTAGGAAAATTTTCCATGATTACATAACTCATATTTTTACTTTCTCCTTCATCCCCTCAACCCCCCCGCTCCCCTCCACTGTAGCTAATTCGCATTTCCACTGGTTTTATTTCCTGTGGTCAGTCAAGACTTATTTATACATTATTGATAGTTACATGGGTGTGGTCTTTTTAGGTCTACATCCAGGATCATGTCCTCATCAACCCAAGTGTCCAAGCAGTTGTTTTTCTTCTGTGTTTCTACTCCTGTAGTTCTTCCTCTGAATGTGGATAGTGCTCCTTTCCATAAGTCCCTCAGAATTGTCTTGGGTCATTGCATTGCTGCTAGTACAGATGTCCATTACATTCGATTTTACCATAATATATCAGTCTCTGTGTACAATGTTCTTCTGGCTCTGCTCCTTTCACTCTGCATCAATTCCTGGAGGTCTTTCCAGTTCACACGGAATTCCTCCAGTTTATTATTCCTTTGAGCACAATAGTATTCCATCACCAAAATATACCACAATTTGTTCAGCCATTCCCCAATTGAAGGGTATACCTTGCTTTCCAGTTTTTTGACACCACAAAGAGCACAGCTATAAATATTTTTGTGCAAGTCTGTTTATCTATGATCTCTTTGGGGTACAATCCCAGCAATGGTATGGCTGGATCAAAGGGCAGTCATTCTTTTATCGCTCTTTGAGCATAGTTCCAAATTTCCATCCAGAATGGTTGGATCAGTTCACAACTTCACCAGCAGTGCATTAACATCCTAATTTTGCCACATCCCCTCCAACATTCATTACTCTCCCCTGCTATCATTTTAGCCAATCTCCTAGATGTGAGGTGGTACCTGTTGTGAGAAAGATTAGATTAGCTAGTGATTAGGAATTAAGTTGTACATAGCATGAAGGAGCTGGAGCTGGGAATTCCAGGTTGGAATGAAGGAGCAGGAAGAAGTGACTTGGCTTTGAGAAGGGACTCCATTAGGGGTTAACACAAACTGTCGTGAGCCTGGGAGTCCTCAGAGCAAAGGACGCCCTGCTTCCTGATTTTTCCCCTGAGATCCTGTGTGGTGGCATCTAGCAAAAGGAAGACAAGTTCTACAGAGTCAAGGGAGGAGGAGAAGTTTGAGATATGGTGGACAACGTTTCAAGCAATCCCTTCCTACTTGGTTCCTGAGCCAACCTTAGCTCCTGGCATCCAGAGATCATCAGTGGATTGCAGTGAGAATCCCAAAGCCACAAAGCCCCTAGCTGTACTCAAGCCTGGAAGGTTCCAGGTCTGAGGCAGTCACCCAGAGACACCATTTACAGCTCCTTGGGCCCTGTTAGTTTAGATCACATAGATAAGAGTAGAATAAGTCTTTCACCCATTCTGAATTTATCTTGGTGTATGCTGTGAGATGTTGATCTAAACCTAATCTCTCCCATATTGTTTTCCAATTTTCCTAGCAGTTTTTGTCAAATAGTGGATTTTTGTCACAAAAGTTAGGCTCTTTGTGTTTATCATACACTGTTTTACTTACATCACTTACTCCAAGTCTATTCCACTGATCCTCCCTTCTATCACTTAGCCAGTACCATATTGTTTTGATGACCGCTGCTTTATAGTATAACTTAATATATGGTACTGCTAAGCCATCTTCCTTCATGTTTTTTTTTTCATTATTTCCTTTGCTATTCTTGATCTTTTGTTCTTCCAAATAAACTTTGTTATAGTTTTTTCTAATGTAATAAAAAAGGTTTATGGTAGTTTGATAGGTATGGCACTAAATAAATAAATTAATTTGGGTAGAATGGTCATTTTTATTATATTATCTCACCCTACCCATGAGCACTTGATGTTTTTCCAATTGTTTAGACCTCGTTTTACTTTTTTGGAAAGTGTTTTGTAGTTATGTTCGTATAATTCCTGTATTTGTTTTGGTAGATAGATTCCTAAGTATTTTATATTGTCTAGGGTGATTTTAAATGGTGTTTCTCTTTCTACCTCTTGCTGTTGTGATGTGTTGGAAATATATAGAAATGCTGATGATTTATGTGCATTTATTTTGTATCCTGCAACTTTGCTAAAGTTGTTGATTATTTCTACTAGCTTTTTTGTTGATTATCTAGGATTTTTTAAGTAAACCATCATATCATCTGCAAAGAGTGATAGCTTAGTCTCCTCCTTGCCTATTTTAATACCTTCAATTTCTTTTTCTTCTCTAATTGCTACTGCTAGTGTCTCTAGTACAATGTTAAATAAAAGAGGTGATAATGGGCATCCTTGTTTCACACCTGATCTTATTGGAAATATCATCATCTTTTAAAAGATGGCTATGTTTAGACATTGCAACTTCTCGTTGCATATTTCTGATATAAGCCTTATTTAAACATCCTCTTCAGCATACAACAATTAAACATAGTAGTACAATAAAATCAAGACTACAATGTTACCAATGCTTGTCAGATTGATTTTGCCAAACCAATTTTTAGGGTTAATTAAAGTTTCTTCCAATTTAGAAGCAATTTTCATAGCTTCTTGCTCATGAACAATTTGGTCTAATTTATTAATTTCTTGTTGTAAATGTATAATATCCAACATGCTGTTATGCTGTCCCCAAGCACCTTTAATGTGCTGTACTATGGATTGCCACTCATATAAGACATTATTACATTTTAAACATGTAATACAATATCCTGTTTGGTTGATGAACCATTACATCCCCCTTTCAATTAAAAGATAGAATTTTTTTGATAAAATGGAATTTTAAGCCAAATTAATTTTATACAAGCCTAATTCTAATAAAGACATGCTTTGTACGACTCCCTCTGTACCACATTCTGTCCAAGCAACTCATCCTGGCTACCATTCTGGCTCCTCTAATCTAGTCCCTTTCTGTCTTTTATAAGTGTGGCAAAATTTCTGTAGCCCTGACTACTGACTGGGTAAATACAAGGTTACTTAGATCATATTAGTTTGGTCCTGATTCAAGGACCTGTTATGGTTTTATTTTTCCTTTACTTAGATTTTTATACATAAGACTTTGACATTTTCTATTTAATCCGCGTTATTTTTTTCTCTTTTATGTGGATTTTTTTAAATGTTTTTGATTTCTTTTGCAATTGTGGTTAGCTCCAGAATATGGAACACAAAATTTGTATCACCAAGTAATTTCACTTGCTTGTATATAAAATTGAGGTTCAATAGATCTGGCAACTCTGATATAGTAGTGAGTGCTAATTAACTACTTTCTGAAAAACGGTGGCTACTAGACCATTTACCTTTGAAATTCCCTCAGGCAGGGGTCTAAGAAGATTCATGTGAGAACAAATATGTTATAAAATGTTTATCCTGTCTTTGTAAGATTGTATTCATTGTGGTGTGAAACAACAGAACAAGTCTGCATCTTGCATTATTTTAATTCTTGAAGCTTTTAAAGAAACAACCGGATAAACAACATACTATTACTCACATATGATATTACAAGTATGTGTTATGACTTTAAGCACGTGTACAGTCAACTCTGCTTCCTGCAAAAAACTATACTGTGTCTGCATTAACATGACATGATTATTTAATATAGCTTCTGCTTTCTCTTGATTTGATTCAGTAGTGAAAGTATTCACAGTATCAGCAATAAGGTGCAACGATGTTATTTTTGAAAAAAACATTCAGAGTTAAATTCATAATTTGTATAATTTTGGTATTAGGAATATTTACAAAGTACTTTTGCCAAGAGAGATACTGTAGAAGTAACATTTAAGCTTGTTTTATGCTATTGGGATAAGAAAACCAAATTTTGTAATCTGAGTAAGCAGTAACTCTGCCAATTATAAACAACTAATAAGTGACTATCTGCTGGTTAAAAAATTGAATCCATTCAATATGTCCATGCAATAAAACAAAGAGTCTCATCTTTAAAATTGAGGTTAGAACATTTTGAGAATGATCATTTCTAAAGAATTTGTTTTTGGATAAAAGTGTTTCAAGTTTCTGCATTTCTTTCTCAGCCTCAGGTATAAGCTTTTTTGTGAGGAGAATGCCCAATATCCTCTTAAAATCCATAATGAACTTGTCAACTCTCCTGTATTAAATTTTTTAAATGCCTAAGCTAATTAATGTCATCTAAAAGTTTCTGCAAATCATTCAGAGTTTCTAAACAATTTCTATAAATTTCTATTCTTTATGACCTAATGTCCTGTTGCAAAACAATTGTCCCTAAATATTTAAAATTTGTATATATTTGAAATTTCTCTGAAGCACAGACCAATTCAGGTTTTTCATGCAAACAACTGTACTGAGTTTTAACTTTTTTGTTGACTATTTCCAGTAGTTGTGGTACAAACTCTTGACACAAGGAAAAAATGTTATGCCATCTTCCTGGCAGGATTAATTTATCAATCTGCTAGAGTAACTTTTCCTTGAAAGGCCATAGATTTGTCCAGATATGTTTGGAAGCAAGCCATGTGGTTGGACCAGTGAATCTAGCTTGAGATATAATTAAAAGTGCTAAAAATTATTTTTGCACTGTGGTGCTTATAGTTAGACTAAAATTCATTAGAGATAAAATATCTCTTCCCCAAAGAGACTGTGGTATATGAAAAATACCAGAAATTTTTTGGAATCTAATTAATCTTTGCTTATTGATTTGCTATGTACAATAAAATTTTACATTGTTTGATCTTGAATTTGCATTCATACTAACTCTTGCATTTAACAAAGATCTGTTTGAAAATAAAATCAGCTGGGCAAGCTTTTTGTCATTACTAATTTAAAAAAAATGAAAGGTTTTGGGTGTAATTTGTGTCTTTTCCTTACAATGCTTCTTAATGATTTCAGGGAAAGTTTGTAAATTCTGAAGAAAGAGGTTTTTCCTTTTAAACAGTCAGTGAGTAGGATTCTCTGGGACTGTTTTAAAGAAATTTACTGTAGTCTCCCAAATCTTTTGATATGCTAAAATTGCATTGAGCTTTGCTGATAAAGAAAAGCCTCTTGCTCTGGCCATTTCAATGAGAGCAAAATTTCTGCCTGTTTTAAATTTTTTGGGATTAATAGCCATGTCCTTGGTGCCCTGAATATTAGAGGGGCTCAGGGTTACTCCCTAATTAGTTTAAATGTTGCAGGTGATTGGGCATGGCTGTTTGGGCCTGTGATCTCGGGAGACATGGTGAGGCCCAATGCCATTCTTTGGGACACTGAAAAATTCAGGAGATCACCTCAGCTTTAATTTGGGATATGATTCTTTAAAATGTCCAGTTTTGTGGCAGGCAAAGCAGACACGTTTTGTCTTTTTAAATTGAGATGCCATCAGATTCTTGTGGTCTAAATTTCTATGCCTTGGCATGCTCTTATAGTCTCTTGGTGAGGAATGATCTCCTCAAAGAACTCTGCAGCATTATGTTTTTTAGTTACCATTTGTCGTGCTCTTTTAGCAGCTAGCCCAATTTGATTAAAGGTTTGTTCTGAATATAATATAGACTGAATATAATTAAGACTTCTAAATTCACCTGTGGTAATTAATTTATCATAGGTAATATACACGTTATTCTTTCATTGATTCTAGCTTGCTCTTTACATAATTCTTTAAATAGCCACTTCCACATTAAGAAATCTTTGACAATGAGCACAGATTCAATTAATGAATACCAATGATCTGGCATTAGAGATTGCTGGCTGATCTTGTCAATCAGCTCCCTGGTGACAGGATCCTCATTACCATACTGAATTACACTATTCCTGAGCTCTTTAAGAGTCTAGAATGCAACCTCTTTATATCTTTCTAAGGTTACTTCTGCATTCTCAGGATTATCTCTAATTTCTGTTGGAGAAGCTAATTTATTTGCTTTCTTCTCTAGAGTTAGGATGATTATAATTCTACATTAATTTTTAGTGTAGGTGGAGGAGTGGTGAGGGAGGAAGGATCCAGAGAATTCTTATAAGAAAGGGGAGGGTCATACTAAAATGCAGCTTCCTCAGCAGCTTTTGAGGGAATTACAGAGACTGGGTTAAATGAGGTAGGAGAAGGTACAAATAGGGCATTAGC
Source organism: Gracilinanus agilis (assembly GCF_016433145.1). NCBI lineage: Eukaryota > Metazoa > Chordata > Mammalia > Didelphimorphia > Didelphidae > Gracilinanus > Gracilinanus agilis. Next base: position 233,740,063 of record NC_058130.1, read on the forward strand.
TCCAAGGAGCTCTGTATGCTCTGAAGCTAGTTGAGTAAGAGGATTAGTGAAGGGTATGGGGTGGGGTGGGATAAGAGTTGGTGGACTCTAATAAGATATTCCTTTGATCCATGGAATTTTGGCTTGGTGTTTCTAGTAAAGCCATTCTGACTAGATTCCATATAGTCCAAATTGCTAATTATACTTTATGTCCTTTTTTCTCATTTTGTTTCATAGTCTGCCCTATTACGTTCCATTTATGTTTAGTAAATACTCCTTGTTCTGAAAAGTCAGGACACCATTTTAAGATAACCTTAAGTAATACTTGGAACTTAGCCTCTGAAATCTTAATTCCTTGCTCTAGTATTAGATAACTTAACAACCTGATATAGCAGGTGTGAGAAGAAAGCTTTTGACCCATACTCCAGACTTAAATAGCAATCCGCCTTACAGGCCACATGCAGGTCTGCTGTTGAGTCTCCAATCTTGAACTGTGCTATCCTTCTGGTGTTTGAAGGCAAGACCATAGGGCTCCAATATGGTACAGCTTAGTAGCTATAAATAAAATATACTTGTGGGTGAACACTCAGAAGGGAGGTTGAAGACTGAGGGAGAATGGGTGATGAGGGAAGAAGAGAGGGGAAACAATAAAGGAAGAAAGATGCAGAGATTAAGGATTCAACAACCTGGGCTTCAGCATGTGTGTTCCTCTGATGGTGGTAAGAGAGAAAGAGAGAGCTACACGTGTCCCCAATCATTTCTTGCAGAATCAAGGAATGGGGAATGAGAGGTAGTTAATGATCATGTGACATGGTAGAAGATTTGACATTGGCTCAATAGACAACCACAAGATGAAAGAAAAGGAGGTTAATCAAACATGTGACCTGGTAAGGAATCTGGTCTTTCAAGGTAGGAACTAGGACCCTGTGGTGGCTAACATCCTGCCAAGGAATTCTCTTGACCTTTGGACTATAGTTTGGAGAATGGTCAGAATGAATAGAGTACCAATTAAATACAATGATCAAAAAATAATATGGATTTCTGGGTTAAAATGGTGGCAGAGTAGAAGCAGCTGCTTAACCTCTCCTAACCCACACAGACAGGATTCCTCAAAAGGACATAAAAACAAATCCAGATGAATGAAGTGACCCCACAACAGGGCGCAGCATTAAAGGTAAATGGGATCTGGGTATTTCCATGCTATAAGGGGGTGAAATTGCTCTCCCTAAAACATGAGCCGAGCAGCCCTCTCTATCCCCCACCACCACCTACAGGGCCAAAGCCAGTGCACAAGAGTTAGAGCAAGTTTGGGGCATCCATTAAGTTCTTGGTAGCTACCTGGGATCACCAGGGCCTGCTTCTGAGAGCAGCAAGACATAAGACCTCAAGAGGCTAAAGAACAAGACTTTGAACACAGACCTTGAGCTCAGTGGAAATGTGCATTGGATATGGGTGGGGTGAAAGGGGGTGAAGGGGAAAGTAAAAATATGAATCATGTAACCATGGAAATTTTAAAAAAATAAAATATTTAAATCTTAGTAAAAAAGAAATAATATGACCATGAGTCTGGTACATGAGCACATAGGTTACAATATTAATACATCAATAATACTTTCAAGACTAGAATATACCTGGGATACCACAGAAACCCATTTATCCAATTCAATTGCAAAACAGAAATCAGAGAAAGTATACATTGAAGACTATACACCAGACAATAAAGCATGAAAGATCTTTCCCATTGGGAAGAAGATAACTCAGTTCAACCAAAGAAGTGAGTTCCAGGTATCATCCAATGGGAAATTTCCTGAAGTGCCCAGTGTGGAAAGATGGCGAAGGGGATATAATAACAATAGCTCTCAGCTTTCATATCGATTTATTTTTAGATTCTATTCTTCCTTCAGCCTCTGACATGTAATTGGCATCATTCATCTTCTTTCTCTAAGGTGGAAGCCAGAAGCAACTGAAGCAGATATAGAGACACCAAAGAAGTCAAGAGACTAAATTTCTCTTTTCTCCAACTCCAACTTACCCCTTATAAAGGCATTACTAAATCAATGTTCATCAAATAGGAAAAAAGATCTTCACCAAGGAGGAAAGAGCAGCACAACAATGAGCCTAGAGTTTTAAATTACATATGAGAAAATTTTAATGGATAAATTGAATAAATGTAGCAAATGTTGAAACTCTAGGTATAGTTAGATAAGAAAAAAAAACCTTTCAAACATTCTCCATTAGTGATAGCTGAGAAGTAAGGCTAGATTATCCAGTTCCTGATGAAAATGAAATACTGAAGATAGCATATCATAGCCCCATTTTGGGGGAGGGACAGATGGTGTAGAGATTAATGTACTGTACCTTGAATGGGTTCTTATTTTGAATCTGATACATATTCATTAGTTGGCCCTGAGTAAATCATTTAACCTAAAGTGCGAAGCATGTATAAAGCATTGAGCACATTGCCTAACACATGGTAGTGGCTATGGATATCAATGCTTATTATTTTCTTTCCACTTCTTCCTTCTCCAAATTTTTTTCTTCATCAGTAAAAAGGATAAAAATAACACTAGCAATTTTCTTAAAGAAGGATTGTGTGGCACAAGTGTTAAGTTGTGTCAAGCACTTAGCAAACTTTAAAGGGTATAAATATCAAAGTTAAAATGAATGAATAGGATGAAATGAATGTAAAACAATAGACTACGATGAGTACTAGATATAAATAGATGAATAAATATGAAAAAGACACTTTTGAGAAAGAAATATAGTCCTCACTATTTTTAGATTAGACTGCTAAAACTATACATGAAATTTTTTTTTTGCATTTTAAATTACAGCCACTGACTGTCTGGTCAAGCTCTAAGCCCTCCATAGAACCTGTTTCAGCCACCTTCCTGGCTTTTAGGACAAATTGTTCTCACTTACCCATTCCATTGGGTGAATGCTTTGCTTAGACATTCCTGAAAATCACCAAAGGGTTTGAGGTCTATTGGTTAACCTCAACTTGTTTTTCTCTGCCAAGACAGTGTTACCAGGATGTGGCTAAGCATGCTACAGTTTCTTAGAGCTACAGGTGATAGTTTGGTAAAAGGTAAGTAACAAAGTTAGATGAGAAGTCCTGAAAAAGCCCTTACATAAGAGATGCTAGTTTCCTCTCAACAGCCCATAGACCCCAGCTAAGGACTGTTGAAAGAAGTTAGGTAGAATGCTCCCAGCTAAAATATAATCTTCTGATTGCCAGTGAAGAGGACCATATTGAAGTCTTTTGTCTCTAACTCGATGACTTAGATTTAGAAATTCCTTGCTGTTTCATAAACAAATTTGGGGTTACAGTTATTACTTTAAAATTCATCTAGGACAACTTTGTGATAGAAAAAAAACCATGGAATTGTATGAAGGCTCATTCTATGAAGTCTAAATTACTCCTAAGATTGCCTCCACCTTAATAGACAAATTAATCTAATAAATAAGGATAATTAAATCAAAGCGTTCATCATTGTTCCCCACTCCAGGGACTGACATTCCTATCTCTATCATAAATATTAGCAGGAAACAATTATTTGTTTCCTGTAGTATTTTAGTCAATGCAAATTTTTCCTATCTCTAAAAAGAATAATTCATATATTATAGTTCATAAAATGTTATGCTTCTGCTTATATGCAATTTCTTGTCCATTTGGAGTACCAGTTGAAATGAAGAAGATGGCCCTATGTTTTGGTTCTGCCTCAGAGACATGATCTTCATTCATATTGATCATAACAAAATATTTTGATTTCTTCTCTTCTGTATGGTAAAGTATTATCATACCTTTCCTATTTTAAAACATTATATCTTGCTTCTTCCTGTTACTTGGTTATTTTTAATAAACTTGTACTAAGATTCATAAAACATTCATTTTAGAAAAATATCATTGGGTAAGGTTGGGGAAAAAGAAGATTTAGAAAGATAAATAATATATAATTGCATATCAGTTTCATTTGACAGCAAATTTTGGGGAAGTAGTTTCTCTATATTGGTTAATTCTAAAAGGAAATGTTGGATATGGACAATGTTCCAGACAAATTATTTTATTAAAATGTTCATATTACATCCATTGGCATTGTATTTGTAATTAATGCCTTTCACATAGTAATCACAAAAGCTATTGTGTTTGATTAACCTAGTGTGCCTCAAGTTCATGGACGACTCAAATGTGTATTTCAATTTAGCAATTATGATAGTGGAAATCTTTCAAGTGGACTCCTTAGAACTGTCATTAATTCTCACAGAAATTCTGATTTGGAAAATCAGAAAGAAATGGGATCTTTAAAAGTTCTGGTTTTGAAGAGAATTAAAGCAAAGACAATTGACAGATAAACAGAAAGAATTTACTTATTATAGCAAAATTAACACTTAGAAGAATTGATTTTACACTGTTTTTAAAATTGCTATTTATAACCCATACTAATCAAATTCTGCCTTTCTCTTTAGAATCATAACTACTTTCTCCTCCCTTTTGCACCATTTTGGTCTACTGAGACCCTTTCTATATTTTGTCATTCTAATTCCCTTTTCCCCAGCGAAACAGTAGCTTCTAATTTATCTGTTTTAACAGCAGCTCTGGCCTCTGATGAGGCCAATCTTCAAACCAAATTGTTGCTTGAAGTTCCAAGTTAAATGAGCCTAACCTAAAAGATTATGAAACAGCTGCTTGTTTTCACAGAGCAACGAGGATCACATTTGTACAGTTAGTCCTGGCTTGTGATTTCTGATGTCAGAAAAATCTGGTGGTAAAAAGCCCCATCATGTCTAACATGGGGAATTCAGGAGCAAGTCTGTCGTCTTGGGCAATTTATAAAATGTTGTAAATAGAATTTCAGTAAGAAGGAAGTACCTTATAGGTTAATTTACTCTAAATTGCAAAGCATATTTTCTCTTTTCTTCTTTGTCATAGAAATAATTACAGAAATGCTTCAATACAATTGCCAACATAATAGTTCCTGGATAGGAGACATGCTTAGTAGCAATGCCTGAATGACATATTTTAGTCAGTTTGCAGCAGAAATAACTTTTACCTGTGAATCACAAAATGCTTATATATCTTGTGTGGTTACAGGGTAAAACAAATTGAGAGTTTGCTGATATAGCAAAGATTCACTGCCAAAATTACCCAAGAAGTTTTTATAAGTAGAAGTTGGGACTTTATAAATGATTAGAGTATGTGCCCACATTCAAATATAGGATCAGAGTAAATTCTGCAGAAATGTTATATTTTATTGGCATATATGTATATATTTTAAATAAATTAATAAAAATATTTGTCAGAAACCAGGTATAACAATTGTTAATTTTATTTTCATCAAGTTAGCAAATTACACACACATACATGTGTATTGTAAAAATACAAGGTAATTTCAAGAGGGAGATGATCCTAACTATCTCTATTTTACATTTGGGGAAACTGAAGCAAACAGGTTAATTGACTCACCTAAGATCACATAGCTAGTATCTGTGGCTGGATTTAAATTCTTACCTTCCTAACTCCAAACCCAGAATCATGCCTGGGCATGAAGGGAGAAGTATTTTTTGGCTTTTTCTAAAATTTTTTACCTTCTTCCTTCCTGGGATATATTTGGAAAACACATGAGACTGGCTGTTTTATTTTTTCCTCTCACTATTACTTAGAGCTAGAGCAGCAAAGCATTGATCAGGGAGAATGCTATGAGCCGTAACATGCTTAAAGACTGGTAATCATGAAACCTGAATATCATTGCTTCTTGCCATAGTGATAGACTTACAGAGCTTTGGAGTATGTCAAGACACAGAATGAAGACCAGCAGTGAGGTCAGAAGGAGATGATTTGACTCCAAGTAAAAAGAAGACTCATAAGAAAGGAATAAAAAAGATTAGTCCTATCAGGGAACGTAGAGCCAAATTTCTAACATTCTGCCAAACCACAGTGTCATTTATTGGAAATTGAGAAAAATGAAGGCTGAGTAATATGGTAAGTAACACAGATAGAAAATAGTATATGATACTTTTGATAGTTATCATGTAGAGTGATATTTCCAAATACTGTGAGTTAATGGAGTAAAACTCAAATATAAACAGGGCCAGGAAGTCATACATAATCATTCTTATGGACTGCATATTGACTTAGGGAAGCATATATCAAAATTATATATACTATGTTTTATCATGATTTGTTTTGTTAAATATTTTTCAAATATATTTGACTCTGATTTGGATTTCAATTGGAAGAATTGGAGGCTGCATTGCCTCATGTTTAACAGCTCATTTATAAGTCACTGCAAATGCAGAGATTGCTGCTAGAAAAAATGTTGATCATTGGCCTATAAGGTTATTTTTCTATAAGACCTGATAGGAATCTATTTGTTTCCCCTTACGTCTACTAAATATGTTCATCTTTAAAGCTCTGTGAATTTATAAGCTAAAGGGCATTAATGTTTGCATAGTGGAAGAGTAGGTATCAGATATTGAAGTTTTCAGAAAATCTGGTTGGGACAAGTAGTCTCCAACAAAGTGACTCCTTTCATATGAGGAGTGTGTCGACAAGAGTTATAAGAGCTTAGGTATATCCATGTTCATTGGGAAATATGAAGGTGATAATTATGATAAATAAAAGGAAGAAATGTGGGACAGTGGATTTGGAATTTGGAAAGCTTGAATATAAATATGGCCTCAGATACTTGCCATCCATGTGACCCTGAGCAAATTATTCACCCTTTGTCTGAGTTTCTTTGTCTGTAAAATCATGATAATATTACTACCCATTTCCCGGGTTGTTAACATAAAATGAAATAAATGGGTAAAGTGCTTCACAAAACTTGGAAGAGCTAAAAAAATATTAGTTATTATTTTTAATTATGATAATGAATATGGCAATTCAGAACCTACAAAATAACTGAAAGGATATCAGATGGGGAGAAATATATGCCAGAAATGAATCATCCTCACTAACCTAACAGATGACAAATATCTATATTACAAATATAGACTCTAATATATAATTAAGGAATCAACATAAGATCTGTCTTGGAATTGAAACATTATCACACATAAAATTTTTGCTCATAACCACCTGAACATAATAATGTCTATGTTCAACTAAATAAGAAAAAATATTTTTAACAAATGTCACTATGCCAAATACTCATAATTCCCTAACTATATTTAGCAAAATATTTCAAACTATATAGATCTAGCAGAAGAAAAGCATAACAACACAGCATTTGTTGTTCATATCAAACTTGTCCTTGATGAGAAATAAAGTGAAGATGTATTAATTATATCTACAATAGTTCATACTCCAGTTTTTTTTTTTCCATTTAGCAAAAGCAGTCATTTTATCCATGTGAACAATAGTTCTGAGATCCTGGAATTTAACATAATAATAGCAAGACTTACACTCAAGTTGTTTCTCTTCGAACTGCCTCAATCAATATCAGAATGAGATAATAAAAGGGATATTCTCAATTATTTTTCATTTGAATATTTTAAAAGCATTTTACATAATAATAATCACAATAATTATAATTATAATTTATATAATGCTCACTATGTGGCAGATATTCTGCTTAGTGCTTTATGAACATTATCTCACTTGATCCTCATGGGAAACTTGGGAAGTAAGTGCTATTACTATCTCTATGTTAAATTTGGGAAAACTGAAGCAAACAGGTTAATTGACTCACCCAAGATGACATAGCTAGAATCTGTGACTGGATTTAAATTCTTACCTTCCTAACTCCAAACCCAGAATCTGTCTGCTGCTTCATCAACTTTCTGTCTTGGAGTTTCACATTTCTATATACTTCCTTATCCCTTGAAGTAGGAACAATTCTTCACATGAAGAAAATGTTTATGATATTACATTATGGAAGGTAAACTTATTCAAGGCAACGACTATATTGTTTTTGTCTTTGTATCCTGAGTCCTAGCATGAGTGTTTACTGAGTTGAATTGACTAAATCTAAGTTAACTATATGTATTTGAAGAAACAGAAGCACATGCTTATTCATTAACACAGATATTTGCTTAGAAGACTATCACAAAGAGAGATAAGAAAAAAAAGGCTTAGAAAACTATGTGGTAAGGTAATAAAGGCATAAATGGGATCAAAATTAATTTGTCAATTATTTTCTTCTACTTCGATATTAGCCACAATAATAACTTAGTCATAAATTTCCCAGATATGCATGGGTATTTGTCTAACATCTAGTTGTATTATTCCATAAGCACAAGTTATGCACCATATAACAGCAAGAAAAAATGCTATTCTGCCACTTGGGAGTTTTAAATTTCTTTCAATAAAAAAATTTTAATCAAACAGCTTCAAATCAATTCTTATTTTACATTAACTTTCATTTTTTAGCAGTGGGAAGCTATATTTCTAATCAACAACTCATATTCTAAAAATTCATCAATACTGAGGAAATTATGAATCTCTAAAAATAGATGGATTACTTATATTTGGTTACTGAGATTTTTACATGATTATTTTAATAGTGCCCCAAGAGTCAAATGAACATTTGTGCTTGTAAATATAATGACTTATACTAATGAACTGATTTTTGGTCTTGTAAAGTAATGTAAGTAACTTTAAACATTTTGTGAAATCATTCTAAAATGGGTTTTCAAAAGTGCTTAATGCATTGGGATAATAGAGGCCATAGTGTTAATTCATTCTAATTTGACTAATGAAATTGCTTATCTCACATAGCAATTAATGTTGGACTTTCTTAGAGATGAATTTAGTGTACTCTAGAGTAAAATGTGGAATTTTACCCAAGCCATTTAAAAATCAGTGTTAAAATATATTTCATTGGTGAGAAGACTAAGATGATCTTTTGTTATATAAAGCATTCATTTGGCATTTAAAGTAACATTTTCTTCATGTCTCTATAGTTAAGGATTCAGCCTTACTCTCCAGGTTGATATAGTAAACCTCTTCTTATCTGTGTCTGTTATTGTCTATCCAAGAATATCATCTAGATAAGTTTTCATAATTAATGTCTTTACTATATACCATTGCCCCCTCATATCAATCTTATTTTAGATAAGGTAAAATATAAACCTTGTCTAAAGACAAGTTTAGCTATATGATCATAGTTGTCTTGGTAATACAGAATATCCATTTTAATGCTTGGAAATGTAGGCTATCATATTTTTTCCCTCTACCATACCATTAAAAGGCAATGAAAAGGGGGCAGCTGGGTAGCTCAGTGGAGTGAGAGCCAGGTCTAGAGACAGGAGGTCCTGGGTTTAAACCCGACCTCAGCCACTTCCCAGCTGTGTGACCCTGGGCAAGTCACTTGACCCCCATTGCCCACCCTTACCAATCTTCCACCTATGAGAAAATACACCGAAGTACAAGGGTTTAAAAAACAAAAAAAAAACAAAAAAAAGGCAATGAAAATGAGAAAACTGAAGGAATGATAGTATGATTAAATTATGCAAATATACATCCTTATATAATACATATGAAATACAAATATACATGCCTCTACAATAGATTCCAATTTATTTTTCACAAGAGATGTGAATGTAAAAGGATTGCTGTAGAACAGAGGTTTTTCCTTCATAGACCTTTTTGGCAGGCTAGAGGAATTTATGAATATCTCTGCAAAATAATTATTTGCTGCTGACAATCAAAATTGAAATAAATACTAAATTTAAGTCAAAGTTTAGTAGAATATATATGGCTTATATATATGCACACATATATATGCATGCATGCATGTACATGTCTATGTATTATTTTGGATCCATGAATCCTAAAACTACATTGAGATGCTTTGGGCTAGAAGAGGGATACTATATATATTTCTGTCACAAAATCATCCCTAATTTTATATAGTTCTCTTTTACATTTATTGGCATTGAAATGTTACTTATTTTTCCATAAAAGTGTTCAATTTTGTAACAGATAGTCAGTGATTTGTTTATTCTTTCATTCATATATTTCTAGTATCTCTATAGAATTCATTTACTAAGTCATAGGTAGTTTGCTCTCTACACAGGCAGACTGAATTCAGAAACAAACAATAAAAATCTTTAAAAAACCTACTATTTTCTAGAAAATACTGAGACAGCTAAGTGGCTCAGTGAATAGAATGCCAAGCCTGGAGATAAGAAGTCCTTGGTTCAAAACTACATCATAACTTTCCTAGTGAATCTGAGTGAATCACTTAATCCCAGTTACCTAATTATTTACCACTCTTCTGCCTTGGAACTGATACTTAGTATTAATTCTAAGAAAGAAGGTAAGATATGTGTGTTTTGTTTTGTTTTGTTTTGTTTTGTTTTTAAGTAAGGACACTACTAGGTGCTGAGGATAAAGGGATATAAATGGAAGAAAGAGAATCTCAAAAATGTCTATGTATAAAAAGTTTGTGTAAAATAAACACTGAAGTAAAGGTTAATAATATATAATCTTGGATCCTCAGAGTTGGAAGGGAAGTTAGAAGTCACCTAGTTAAACTTAAATATTCTGCCACACCTTTTTTAATACAAAAGTTGATTTCAAAATACAATTCTTAAAAGGCTGTCATGTGAGGAGAGTAATTGACTTTTTAGCTTGACCAAAGAGAGAGGAACTAGGAACAAGAGACAATAGTGTTTTGTTTTGATATAAGGGGAAACAATTCTCACAATTAGAGTTATTCAAAAATTGGAATGACTTCAAGATGAGGACCAGTTTATGATTAAAAATATCTATCAAATAATGTAGAATTCTCTGTAATGTAGGTAGGGGAGACCTGAACCACATTAAAAAGTATTTGAGACCTCAGTAGCAGTGGCAGCAACAGCAGTGACAGTAGGGACAGATTAGGTCAACATGGCAAAGTAAGAAAGATCTGAAGTCTTCCCACTATCTTCCAAGTGACCACAGAAGAATAAAAACATCTCAGACTAAACACTGGAGCAGCAGAACCAGCAGAAAAAGAGGCAAAGTAGTGTTCCAGCCCAGAACAATGTTAAGAGGCAACAAGGAAAATTCATTTCACTGGGGGACAAGGGAGGAGCCCTGAAAAAGCTTTGGTGAGATTTAGATACAATATGGTGGAAGTAGCAGAAAAGAAAACAGGCTGCTCAATGCAGCCTCAGCAGAGTAAGAGCAGAAAACAACATAATAAGCATAAGCATCAGTGGAGGAAAAGAATCCCTGCAGAACAGAGGCTATCAAGGTGTCAGTTGAAGGGATTTAGCTCAACATGGCACAGTGTTTTGGGGATTTGGCAGAACTCAACTCCAAAAAGTTAAACTGAATAGTTACAAACTTCCACATAGCATAATAACCATCCTGTCTCCTCAGAGTGCTCAATCTGAGACTCAGTCATCTGAGCCAATCCCAGGAACAGTAGAAGCATGGAACAGTACTCTATCCACTCCAGGAACAGAGCAAAGCTTCAGAATGTTGACAAAATCAAGGGAAAAATGATCTTCAAATGAGCAAAAGTCAGAGAAAAAGCCTGATTCTAGAAAAATATCTAAACAAGACAGGTGACGAAAATATAAGCACGGAACAGGACAGCAATACAAAAGTGAAAATATATGAGGGCTCCAAGAAAAAAATGTGAAAAAACATCAAGTCCAAAATGAACCCCTTGAAGAGCTCCAAAGAAGGTAGGAAGACAAATAATAAGAAACTTAGAAAAACTGAAAAAGAAAATAATGGGGGGGGGGAAGCAACAGCTTAGAATAAAAACTTACTGAAGAAAATGGTTCCCTTTAAAAAAAGAAATATAAAATCTCAAACAGTAAAAAACAAAACAAACAACAACAACAAAACAACCCCCTTTAGAAAGAAACTGAGAAGAAGCCTTGGAATAGAAAATGGCTCCCTAAAAATTAGAATTGAACAAATGGAAACTAATCACTTAAGGAGACAGTAGGAAGCCATAAAAACAAAATTAAAATAAATTTTTTAATTGAAGAAAATTTTAAGTCTCTCACTGGAAAAACAACTGCCCTGGAAAATAGATCTGGGAGAGATATTCTCATTGGTTTGACTGACAGCCATGATCAATAAAAAGAACCTGGGCACCATGTTGAAAGAAATTATTCAGGAAAATTGTGCTGGTGTTCTTGAAGAAGAAGAGAAAATAAAAATTAGAAGAATCCACCAATTACCTCCTAAGAAAAATTCTGAATTTAAAAACCCCATGACTCTCATAGTCAGATTACAGAAATCCAAAGTCAAGAAGAAAATATTCTAAGCAGTCAGAAATAAAACAAAACAAAACAATTCACATATTGTGGAAACACAGTCAGGGATGCACAGGACTGCTAGTTTCTCCCTTAAAAGACGGGAAGGCATGAACTTTGGCATTCTCCAAGGCAAAGGAAAGATCAAGGCCAAGAGACCTACAACCATAAATCACTTACACCGTGAAACTGAGCATAATACTCCAGGGGAAGAAATGGACATTTATTAAAATGGAGGACTTCCAGGCCAGAATTCCTTTGCTACCAGAAAACTGGGATCTGAGTTTATAGCTTAAGCATGATGAAAGCTTTTGAAAGTATTTACCTATTCTGTGATGGAGGCCTTTTCTTCTCTGTGTTAGTACCTTCTTTAAAAACACACCAAAGTTTGAAAAAAATATGCAAGGAATAAATGAGAAAGAAGAGATGAATGAGAAGAAAAATGTTAAGGAGGTAGTAGAGAAGTTATAGATGTGAAAGTTTTGGGGTTTTTTGTCCTCAAAGTAGTAATCATCAAAAGAATCTGGTACTGGCCAAGAAATAAAGTAGTGGGTCAGTGGAATACATTAGGTGCACAATATAAACTTTCTGGAAACATCTACATATGCAGCCCAAATTCCCCTTGAAGAGCTTGTTATGGAGACAGACCTAGACTTGGAGATAGGAAAACAAGTTTAAATCCCACATCAGGCACTTAGTAACTTCATGATTATTATATTATTATTAATATAACAATTTATTATATAATCATTATTATAAATAACTTCTCTACATTTTGGAGTTTTTATGTCTCTGTTTTATTATTATTATTATTAAATTTATAAAATGAGAAAGTTAAATTTAGTGACCTTTAATGTACCTTTAAATTTTAAATCAATACATTAATTATATATTATATGGGCATCCATTGTTGGCAGTGAGTATATCAAATATATATAACTGTCTTCTACCTTATGTATGTCCATTTAATTTGTATATTATTCAATATACCCTGCAGTTCGGACAATTTAAACCACATTTTTCAAAAGTTTTGACTAGCATATTCAAAAATCACCACAGAGCATTTACTAAGCTAGGAAGACACACAAAAGAATATATACCATCACTGACTTTAAAATATTGATATGGTTTACATTTTAGTGAGAAGAGAAAATATTGACCTGGGAGAGAAAAATACTTTTATTGATTTCTCCTTTGGAAGAAGCATTTGAGTACAATTATGGTCCCTGTTTTCAAACACCAAAAGACTAAATTCTGTATTTTGTAGCCTAAAAAACACAAAAATAAACACATTATAGCAAGCACAAACTATCTTTCTTATTATCATCATTGTAGTTATCAATTCAAAAGCACAACTGTTTCTCAATATGAATATACTAACCAAGACACTAAAATTAGTCAGTTCCAGAGCATTCTTTGCTACATTTGCCAAGAATTTATGTCAGTTTTATTGTATGATGAATGTAAAATTGATTCTAATCCTATACATGATATCTATCATTTCAATGGACAAGTTGAGACAATTACAAATTATCCCGTAAATTAGACCTTTTGAAATAAAAATATCTCTTAATGTTCCTCACACTTTGTCAGTTAAAGTTACGAATATTATTTCATTCTTTCCCTACTTTTAAGCCCCTTTTATTTCTGTACCTTCTCCTGCCATTCTATATAATTAATAACTTGGATAAGAGGCTTTATTACAAATAATGTGGGTTACATGAGTGAGGAGACGGAGAAATAACTCTGTGTATAATTCTAATCATTTACTCATTCATTCATTCATTTGTAAATATTTTTTCACTATCCAAGAGAGCTTTATTTGGGAGATTTAGGTCTGACCACTTCATTTTCAGTGTTTCTTAATAGAAATATTTTTCTTGCTATATTTTCCATGACCTTGGATACTAACATCTCTAAGTCACAATGAGTAATATGGATATGCTTTTATACAAAGGGCAAAGGCTCCAGATTCTATACACACAACTTTGCACTTCATCCCTTGATGATCCAAGCCTGAACTTCCATAGATTGATATATTGAATCAGGTTCATTTTCCTGAGAATGAATTTCTAAGATATCCAGCCATGCCTACTCCTTTGAAGGTACATGCTCAATCTTCCTGTCAATTTCTCTAGGACAAAGTAAAGCAGAGTATATGAAAACTCTAGATGGCCATGATAACTTTAATTTTCTTAGTGGTTTCAAAAGCCACCAAGAGCTACCTTCCAGATGTGAAGCATCAATGTAGTCAATATCATCCATGAAGATGATGGATAGGAGAATTTTCTCATGCCATAACAAACATGGCTCATGCTTTTGTACCCTTTTACTGATGAGGAATTTCTGGTATAGTCATTTTGATGAACCACAGCCCAAACCAAGAGAATTTTTCTCGTACCTGGAGTTCCATGAAATTTGCCACATCTCCTCCAACATTTATTACTCTCACCTGCTATCATTTTAGCCGGTCTGCTAGGTGTGAGGTGGTACCTCATAGTTTTTTTGATTTGCATTTCTCTAATTATTAGAGATTTAGAACACTTTCTCATGTGCTTGATAGTTTTGATTTCTTTGTCTGAAAATTGCCTTTTCATGAAAAGGTAAATAAGAAACAGAGGGGAATGGCTTGATTTTTTATACAATTGATTTAGCTCCTTGTATATTTGAGTAATTAGAACTGTGTCAGAGTTTTTTGTTATAAAGATTTTTCCCCATTTTATTGTTTCCCTATTTGATTTTGGTTATATTGTTTTTGTTTATACAAAATCTTTTTAATTTAATATAATCAAAATTATTTATTTTAAATTTTGTAATTTTTTCTAACTCTTGCTTGGTTTTAAAATTTTCCCTTTCCCATAGATCTGACAAGTATACTATTCTGTGTTTACTTAATTTACTTATATTTTCCTTCTTTATATTCAGGTCATTCACCCATTCTGAATTTATCTTGGTGTAGAGTGTGAGATGTTGATCTAATCCTAATCTCTCCCATATTGTTTTCCAATTTTCCCAGCAGATTTTGTCAAATAGTGGATTTTTGTCCCAAAAGTTGGGTTACATTTATTATTTATTTATTATCTTTTGCATTTGTTTGCTATGTTTCTATGCCCTAGTACATGGTCAATCTTTTTGAATGTACCATATGCAGCTGAAAAGAAGGTGCATTCCTTTTTGGCCCTATTAATTTTTCTCCACATATCTATTAAATCTAATTTTTCTAGTGTTCCATTCACCTCTCTTATCTCTTTCTTATGAATTTTTGGCTTGATATATCTAGATATGAAATAGGAATATATAGATTTCCCACTAGTATAGTTTTATTATCTATTTCCTTCTTGAGCTCTGCCAATTTCTTCTTTAGGCATTTGGGTTCTATACCATTTGGTGCATACAAGTTGAGTACTGTTATTTCCTCATTGTTTATACCACCTTTTATTAGGATGTAATTACCTTTCCTGTCTCTTTTAATCAGATTTATTTTTACTTTGGCTTTGTCAGAAATCATGATCTTCACTCTTGCCTTCTTTTTCCCAGTTGAAGCCCCAAAGATTTTGCTCTAGCCATTTACCTTAACCCTGTATATGTCTACCTGCCTCATATGGTAGGATTTTGGTTTCTTATACACTCTTCAATTTGCTTCTGTTTTATGGGTGAGTTCATCCCATTCACATTCAAAGTTATAATTATCAGTTGTGTATTACCCAACATTTTGGTATCCTCTCCTAGTTCTATCCCTTCTTCTTATGCTATTTCCATTTAAACTGTTTTTGAAACTAATCCCCCTTGTCCCCTCCCTTGGTTTACTTCCCTTTCTACCCCCTTCCATATTATTCCCCTCTTTTTTTAAGGCCTAATGAATTCCCTCACCCCTCTCCTCCCTTCCCTTTTTTGACCTCCCCACTCCCCTGCTCCCCTTGGTTAATCCCTTCTGACTTTCTCAGTAGGGTTAGATAGAATTCTATATACCAATGCATATAGCTATTCTTCCCTCTCAGCGTTAATTCCACTGAGAGTAAGGTTTAAATATTACCTTTTAATGCTCTCTTCCTCTCCTTCTTATAATAGTATTCATCCCCTCCCCACCCAAGCCCTTTTTGTATTGTATAGAATATCCTATTTTTCTTATTCATTCAAGTTTCTCTTGGTACTATCTACTATTCACTTCTTTCTTCTCCCTCCCCCATATTATCTTAGGCCATTTAGTACTCCAACCTCTTCATATGAATAATTCTTCTAATTACTATAATAGTGAATACAGTTTTTGAAAATTACACATAACATTTCTTTGTATAGGAATACAAATAATTTGATCTAATTAAAACCCTTAAAGAGGCAAATTTAAAAATAAGATTTTTCTTTCTTTCCCCTCTATTTCTCATTTACCTTTTCATGTTTCTCTTGGTTTTTGTTCTTGGATATCGAACTTTCCTTTTAGTCCTGGTCTTTTCTGTGCAAATACTTGGAAATCTTCTCTCTTGTTGAATGCCCATACTTTCCCCTGGAAGTATATAGTCAGTTTTGATGGGTAGGTGATCCTTTGTTCTAGACCTAGTTCTCTTTCTTTTCTGAATATCATATTCCAAGCCTTGCAGTCTTTTAGTGTGGAGGCTGCCAGATCCTGTGTGATCCTGATTGGTGTGTTCCTGGATATCTGAATTGTCTCTTTCTGTGTTTCTTGTAAATTTTTTTCTTTTACTTAGGAGCTCTTGAATTTGTCTATTATATTCCTGGGGGTTGTATTTTCAGGGTTAAGTGTAGAGGGTGATCTATGGATCCTTTCAATGTCTATTTTGCCCTCTTGTTGAAAAATATCTGGGCAGTTTTGTTGTGTAATTTCTTTTAGTATGGAGTCCAAATTTCTATTAATTTCTGTTTTTCAGGAAGACCAATGATTCTCAAATTATCTCTTCTAGACCTATTTTCTTGATCTGTCATTTTCTCAGTGAGATACTTCATGTTTCCTTCTATTTTTTTAGTCTTTTGACTTCATTTTATTAATTCTTGATATCTTGAGAGATCATTGGCTTCTACTTGCCCAATTCTGGTCTTTAGAGACAGGTTTTCTGCTACAATCTTTTGATTTTCCTTTTCTATTTGGTCTATCTTGGTTTCCTGCTTTTTAAATTTGGTCTCCAATTCGCTTATCATTTTGTTTGATTTTTGGGCATCTTTCTCCAATTGGGAGTTTCTTTTAAGCTGTTAATTTCCTTTTGTGCTATTTCCCACTTTTCTTGCCAAATCACTTCTATCTTTCTCATGATCTCAGATTTGAACTCTTCCAGATCTTGTGACCAATTTTCATTTTTTGGGAAAGTTTGGATATGATTACTTGTTTGTTCTCCTCTGTTGTTTGCTCTGTTGTCTGGATTTTTTCTGTGTAAAAGTTGTCGATTGTTTAAGATTTCTTCTTGATCTTTCTCTTTGGAGGTTCTTGTGCATGACTTGCTATTATTATTATTATTATTGTTGTTGTTGTTATTATTATTATTGTTATTATTATTAATTCTTATTATTATTATCATTATCGTTATTATCTTGTTGTTGTTGTTGTTGTTGTTGTTGTTGTTTTTCTTTCTCATTCAGAAGTCTGGGTGAGGCATACAGGCTCTATGCCTATCAAGCTATGGAGAAGTTTTTGCCTGAGTCACAGAGCCATGAGGTTTTCTCAGGTTTATCCTCGTGCCCATGGTTGGTCTGAGCTCTTAGGATCCTGTGGTTTCAAGTCTATCTGTTCTCAGGGTAAAGCCTCATGCCCTCTGCCTTTAACAGTCTAAGGGAGCTCCTTTTCTAACAGCCTAAAGGCTCCTTTAACAGTCTTAGGGAGTTCCTTCCACAGTCATGCACCCCTCCTCACTGGATCTCCACCCAAGGTCTGCACCTGGGCTCAAGGTCTGTGTTCAAAATCCTCATTTTTTAACCTCTTGGGGTCTTAAGTCTTCCTCTCAGGAGCAGGGCCCTGGTGATCCCAGGAAGTTGCCAAAAAGTTAACAAATGCCCCAAACTTGCTCTAACTATTGTGTGCTGTCTTTGGCATTGTAGGTGGTATGTGTGTGTGAGGAATTGCTCAGCTCATGTTTTAGTGAGAGATCTTTCACCCCCTTATAGCATGGAAATGCCCAGATCCCTTGTACCTTCAATGCTGCACCCTGTTGTGGGGTCCCTTCCTTTATCTGGATTTGTTTTCTGCGTCCTTTTGAGGAGTCGTGTAGGTGGGTTAAGAGAGATTAAGCAAGCTGCTTCTCCTCTGCCACCATCTTAACCTGGAAGTCCTATCTGGGGATTTTTAATTTTTTAGGTTGCAAGCAACTCTCTCAATGTTGCTGCTATATGCACTCAGAGATATAAAATCTCCCCTAAGTACTGATTTAACTATATCACATAGGTTTTGATATGATGTCTCCTCATTGTCATTATCTTTAAGGAAGTCTGTAATTATTTCTATAATTTGTTTTTTGATCTGTTAGTTTTGAAAAATTAGATTATTTAGTTTCCAATTAATGTTAAATTTGCTTTTCCATGGACCCTTGTTAAATATAATTTTCATCACATTATGATCTGAAAAAGGTGCACTTATTATTTCTGCTTTTCTGCATATGTTTATATTTCTATGCCCTAGTACAGGGTTGATCTTTGGACATGTACCATGTGCTGATAAGAAGAAGGTATATTCCTTTTTATTGCTATTCAATTTTCTCCTGATGTTTATTAACTCTAATTTTTCTAGCATTTCATTCACTTCCCTTACTACTTTCTTATTTCTTTTTTGGTTTGGTTTATTTAGCTCTGAAAGGGGAAGTTTGAGATCCCACTAATATAGTCTTACTATCTATTTCCTCCTTGAGCTCCTTTAATTTTTCCTTTAGAAATCTAGATACTATACCATTTGGTGCATAAATGTTCAGTAATTATATTTGTTATGATGGTTAAGGTCCTGTTATTTATTAATACAGTAGAACACTGATGTTCAACCAAGTTGTAAGGGTCAGAGTATTGTTTTCAACAATGGCCTGATAAAAGCTCCACTGAAAGGAGATGAAATTCTGTGAAAGGCTAGATACTCTAGTAACAGTTCCCTTAGGAATAAGTTGGTCTTGATGAACTAGGAAGTTGATCTTGACTTTCTGGGACCTTAATAGTTTTTACAATCAAAGTACAAACTTTATCTTGAAGTGATTGGATCATCTAGGCTTGATTCCAAAATATGCCTACTTTAACAAAGAGATGATGACTTTGTCCTCAGCAATGTAGGCTACCATCTTAATAAATAAAGTCTGTCAGAGGCTTGTAGATTTAACAGGGTTTGTTGGAAAAGTTGAAGGAAAGGGAAACTGGGAGATGGGAGACAGGGAAATAGGTGAACCCTATTGAGCTTTTAACCTAAAATAAGTATAATAAATTGGGATGATATATAAATAGAGATTTGGCCTAGTTGCTGAGTCCAGGGGACTTTGAGAGTCTCTCCTGGCTCAGAAGCTATTAGCGATTTTCAAAGATATTAATGGTGAAATATTGATGAATAATCTTGTTAGAGGATTAAGGCTCAGCTCCCTTATCAATAATGAAATGACTGATATAATTAACAAAGTAGTCTGAACCCTGACTGTCTATACCAATCTACCCTCCTCTTGGGGTGTGGACAGTAGACAACCTTCTGCCTTCCTAACCCAGAGAGAAGAGAGCCTTGAGGCTCTTCATCTCTCAGTATTTATAAAGGATCACCACTCAAAACTTGGCATGTGGCACCTCCTGCCAACTGTCTGGGTTCTTGGTTCCATGGTTGATAAACTGTTGTTTGCAAATCTAAGTTGGCTGTCATCCTGCCAGGCATAAAATATTATTTCATTGTTTATGGTACCCTTTAGCAAAATGTAATTTCCTTCCTTATTTTTCAATCTGATCAATTACAACTTCAGCTTTGTCTGGTATCATGATTGCTACTCCTGCTTTTTTTTTTTACTTTAGATGATGCATAATAAATTCTGCTCCAGCCTTTTACCTTGAATCCATGTGTGTTACTGTGCCTCAAGTGTGTTTCTTGCAAACAAGATATAGTAGGATTCTCATTTTTAATCCACTCTGCTATCTGTTTCTGTTTAATGAGTTCATCCTGTTCACATTCAGTGTTATGATTTTTTTTTATCCTGGGACTCCATTCTAGGAGCATAGGGCCACAACCAGTAGGCAATGGGACACACAGTCACTCAGGGTCACCCAGCTGGGAAGTGTCTGAGCCTGGACTTGAACCTAGGACCTTTCGTCTCTAGGCCTGGCTCTCAATCCACTGAGCTAGCCCAGCTGCCCCTACTTTAGGTTGCAGTTTCTTTAGCAGATGTAGTTTTTACAGGGCGGGGTTGCTAGCCCCACGCCCAACCCTCCTCCTTTTTTCATCCGGGCTAGGGACTGTCCTTGGCCCAGGAGTGGTAAGGGTGGGCAGTAGGGGTCAAGTGACTTGCCCAAGATCACACAGCTGGAAGTGTCCGAGGCCGGACTTGAACCTAGGACCTCCAGTCTCTAGGCCTGGCTCTTAATCCACTGAGCCACTCAGCTGCCCCTGTTATGATTACTAACTCTATATTGCCCTCCATAATATTATTCCCCTTTAAATCTTGCTCTATTCCCTTTCTCTCTGCTCCTTCTAATCAGTATTTTTTTTCAACCCTCCACTTCGCCCTCCCTCCAAATACCTCCTTTTTCCCTTATCTTATTCCCCCTTTTCTTACCCTACCCACTGAGTAGGGTAAGATAGAATTCCATACCCCACTGAATATATTTACTTTTCTTTATCTGAATCTACAATAAAAGTAAAGTTTAAGCATTGCCCATCACCATTATTATTTTCCCCTCTCCACAATGATTTTTATGACTCTTTTTGTTATATAATTTACCCCATTACATTTTATCTTTCTTATTTATCTTTTGAGGATTCTCTTGTGTCTCATATTTAGACTTCAAATGTTTTGTTTAGGTCTGGTTTATTCCCCAGGAATGCTTGGAAATCTTCTATCTTATTGAATTTCTATTTTCCCCCTGATTGAATATACTTAATTTTGATGGATAGTTGATTCTGGGTTGTAAAGCCAGATTGTTCGCCTTCCTGAATATCATATTCCATGCCTTTTAATCCTTTAATGCAGAAGCCACTAGGTCCTGTGTGATCCTGATTATAGCTTATGGTACTTGAATGGTTTTTTTCTGACTGCTTGAAGTATTTTTTCCTTGGCTTGGTGGCTCTTGAATTTAGCTATAATGTTTCTGTAAGTTGTCATTTGAGGGTTTCTATCCGGAGGTGATCTGTGAATTCTTTCCATTTTAATTTCATTTTCATTTTTCAAGGATCTCTGGGCAGTTATCTTTGATAATTTCTTGTAATATGATATCCAAGGTTTTTTTCTTGATTGTGGCTTTCAGGTAGTACAATAATTCTCAAATTGTCTCTCCTAGATCTATTTTCTAAGTCAATTGTTTTTTCAATAAGATATTTCATGTTTTCCTCTATTTTTTTCATTCTTTTGATTCTGCTTTATTTTTTTCTCATGAAATCATTAGTTTCTAGATGCTCAATTCTGATTTTAAGACCTTATTTTCCTCTGTCTGTTTTTGGTTCACCTTTTTCAATTGGCCCATTTCTTCTTGCATCACTTTCATTTCTCTTTCCCACTTTTCCTCTGTCTCTCTTAATTGTTTTTTGAAGTCCTTTTTTATTTCTTCCAGAATCTGTGTCCAATCCATATTTTTCTTTTTTGGCTTTGGGTTCCTCTCCTTTGATTTCATTGTACCATTCTGTGTCTATACCTTGTTCTTTGTCTTTATAAAAATTCTTTAGAGTTAGGTGCTTTTTTGTTATTTACTCATTTTTCCTATTTATACGTAAAAGTTTTTGGAGGGATGATGTGATGGTCTAGTGGCTGGGAACCCTGAGAGCCACCTCCCCACTGCCCCTTGCTGATTCAGTTGACCCTTGAGATGCTGATAGCTTAAAGGCTTCCTTCAGACTTGGGTGTAAGATCACTCTGATCTTGATCAGGTCGGGGGCTGTTCAGATTCTAGCCTCAGCTTAGTCTCAAGTTTTTTGTTTCACTGTGTACTTGATCCTATTGGGCACACTTTGATTGTCCTGTCCTAGAGCTCTGCCCTGAGCTTTATATAAAATTATTGGTACTTAGTATTTAGAACTATCATCTACCACAAAATGTCAATTAATTTCTTGTCCCAAGTCCTGATGAATTCTCTGGGCTAGGGATCCAGACTTCTCTACAGGTTTGAAATTTCAATGGATATGAGTTGGCTTTTATCCCTATTTGCTCAGGCAGGCTCTTAGCATTTGGATGCTGGCTCAGGTATAGGTTCCTTAACTTTGGTCAGCAGATGGGGGGTGCATGTGTATGGCTTGCTCTTGGCTTGCTCTTCCCTCCTTGCTGCCTCTGCTCTCCTCTCATGCTAGTTCATTGCCCTAGATGTTCATTGCCTACCTTTTGGGTTTTCTTTTCTTGTAAATTGCTTCACTCTGTCTCCTTTTCTGTTCTTTCACTCCTGTATTCATTTTGTGATATTTTCATCTTGATCAGAGAGGATTCTCATGGTGGCACAGAGCTCCTTAGAATTACTGTGACATCTTGGCTCCACCCTAGGGACTCCTGCACAGTTTTAAAGTTTGGACAATTAATCAACGAAGTGATGAACAAGTTCAAGTGTTCAGAACCTGTTCAGAACAAGCAGACTGAACAGGTGGATGAAATGGTCTTCTTCAATAATTGATCCCAGTAGTAGGGGTTATAATCAGTACACCACCTTCTCCTTCTCAGGTGTCTTAATTATTACACTGCAAGACTAGTGTAGGGACCTAGTTTCCTCCTCTCATAATCTTTAGAGTGTGTGACACGATTAGGGAAAGAGCAAATGCATTTTCATCATTGCAGAGACTTTTAATACTATTCTTATTCCTATTCTATCTTATTTAACTCAAACAATTACAGCTTATCAAACTAGTATAAAGGAATCCTTACAAGTGATTTGAAACTACTTAATTAAATTTCTTCTTACACAACTATAGCAATTAGTCATGTCAGTCCCAATGGTATAACTTTATAGAAACAGATTGTTGTGGGGCTTGTTTTGTTTTGTTTTGTTTTTTAATTAAAGTAATACAACTTTAACTGGAAAATATTCATATTATTGAGCCAAATTATTTTCTACTATGTATTCTATTATGAAATGCTAGCTCCATTGTTTCTAGCTATTTTATATGGTTTCTTATTACACAAGAGGTTCTTTAAATATTCAAATGGATTAATGATTTCATCCTCTTGTGAATTCATTCCAATCCTTTCGATAATAATCCATCCAAATTTCCGTATATTTTGTTAATTTGTTCCTAATTTTGTCCAAAGGTCATAACAAGAATACTCATAATATGTTAGTGGTCTTTCACCCTTTCTGCTCAAGACATCATGAAGGTACAAGTGGATTACTCTGGAGTGTCCATCATCTTTTGTCCTTTGTATTTGATTTGCCATATATCAGTGAAAATAATAAGTAGCTTTATAAACTTTACCAACATTAACTCATTTTTCTCATCAAAATAACCTTAAGAGAGAGATGCTATTATTTCCCACATTTTATAGATGAGGAAACTGAGACAAGTATAGATTGAGTGACTTTCTCATGTAACAGCTAGTAAAATTTCTGGATTAGGATTTGAACTCAAATCTTCCTGACTCCAGATCTAACCTTCCATTTACTTAACCACCTAATTACTCCACAGCAACATATCACTATATGATTTGCATCTAAACAATTAGACAATGCTTTAATGGGAAGTTTGGGGTCAATAAAAATATTTGCCATATCACAAAAGGAATACAGCTTTCTTTCATCTTCTTTTCCAGCCTTTATCCCAAGAAGTTACCACAAGAAATTAGATATTTAGTGTGTAGAAAGAAATATTTTCTCTGACTATACATATTCATAACTAATTTGTAGTAATCAATCTCCAATGTGGGAAATGTGGCACTGTTCAAGGTGAAAGAGATTTTATTAATTAAATTGTATTTTAATTCATGAATATGAGGTAATGTGGTCAGATAAGGGATCATTTTAAATAAATGAGCATTTTAAAGTAACTACTGTAGGTAAACATTGTTCAAGACCAGGGGTCGGCAACCTTTTTGGCCATGAGAGCCATAAACGTCACCTTTTTTAAAATGTAATTTCTTGAGAGCTGTACAGTGCTCACAGTGCGCGCTCCTGTAACAGTGTGGGCTCCAGTAACAGCGCCTGAAAAAAAAATTGACTTTGTGGCTCCTGCAGAAAGAGCCATACGTTGCCGACCCCTGTTCTAGACATTAAGGACATATACACTTTACATAAATATGATTCTAGGACTGAAAAAGGTGATACTGGGAATGGGAAATTAATAATAAACTGAGGACACACTCACTCCTCCCAAGGGAAGGACAGACAGAAGAACACAAGTAAACCAAATGGGGATGAGAGTTTCAGGAATGTCAGTTAACTTGTAACTGACAAACTGCCAACCAGGGAAAAACCAATGTAGTGGGTTCTTTTAACTAAGAGGAGACAGGAAGTGCTAACAAAATTGTGTTTAATGGTAATGACTGAGGAAAGTAGGGAGAGGGGTATTTCTATTCTAAAGAATAGCCTAATAGTTTATCTAACTAGATATCTAACTAAGCTGGTCTCGAACTAAGAGGGGCTGGAGAGGGGTTCTCACAGTACAGGTTCAGAGATGCTCCAAGCTGGTCACAGATGTAAAAGGAACGAGTTCAAAGCAGCCAATTAATCCAAAACAGACTCCAGGGAGTAAGGTAGATTAACCTGTTATCCACCAACAGGTAACCCAGTCCTATCTTCAACCTAGATCATGATGTTTTCCTTGAAAAATCTCCCTCTCAGTGGTATCCCACACTGGATACAAGGATCCCACAGCTCCTTGGGTATATGGCAAAACCTGGACCACACAGCCAACAATCCTCCTTTCCTCCTGCTTGTTCAAACTCTCATACCTCTTTTCAAAATCCCAGCTTGATTCCATTATGGAATCCTCAGGTTTTTAGACACAGCCTGATAGCCTGGGTTATTCTCCCCATTACAGCACTTTCATGAATAGAAAATCTACATAGATACCTGTCACATAAAATATACTTTTGATATCACAGGGATTTATAATTGTGCCCATGTATATGCTTCCTCTGTCAACAGGAATTTTAGTTCTTTCATAACGTAATTGATAGTCTTTGAATTACTATGACTCAATTCTTCATTACTGAATGACCATCCTCATGATGATTTTCTCTGTTAGCCTCTTATCAATGGACAGATACTTCATTACCAGGTACTTTTTGTATTGATAGGATAAGCACACCTTTTATCCCATTGGTTGGTCTTCAAGAAAACAAAGTTATATCCATGCAAGGATGAGATATTAGAGTAGAGCATTTGTGGTGAAAAACATAACATTTAGAGAAAATCCTAAAGAATCATTTAGGCATTCATTTGTACCCATTGCTGTTATTGGAACTGATTTACCAATTAAAGCTGTTCAAAATGAAAGTAAAATAAACACAGAAATAAAAAGTCTCAATGGTTGAATTGGAAAAATAAGATTTCTCTCGATTATTCAAAAAGAAGAAAAATTGGAAAATATTTTCATCAAAATGTTTTGTCTAAAAATAATGGGTATATGTTAATTAATGATGTGCAAGATATATTTTTAAAAGAACAGAATCCATAAAAATGTGTCTTTTCACATGAGATGTTGATAGTTAAAAAAAGTTTTAAAAATCAGTTAATCTGAGGGAACTTGCGAATTCCAGTGAGATGATGTGAATTATCAATATCTTGGAATGGACATAGCCATAGAAATTTAAAAGAAATCAGTAAGTCAGTTGTATGTGCTCATGGAAAATTTTAAGTTATAAAATACATTTTCTGAACTCATCCTTATAAATACACTTGATTGTTGTATTAAAGAAATGTAAAAACAAGGGAAATATGAAGTCCAGGTAGAAAGTTTATCAGTATAGGTGGTTCTGAGAAGACTGTGAAAGATACTGAAGTGATTTTTAAACTAGGAGGGAGGAAACTCCTGTTTTAGAGAAAAAATGCAAGACAAATCAGAGAGAGAGAGAGAGAGAGAGAGAGAGAGAGAGAGAGAGAGAGAGAGAG
>NC_058130.1:233769431-233779298 GCF_016433145.1 Gracilinanus agilis
TATAAGAGACAGGAGAGAGAGAGAGAGAGAGAGAGAGAGAGAGAGAGAGAGAGAGAGAGAGAATCTTTTTTGGAAAAGTCATCCCCAAAAGAGGGAGTGATGTGAGATATGGGATTAAAAGTAGGTTGGTTCCAGATTGAAAAGGAATTTACATGTCATGCAAAGGACATATAATCTTATCCAGTAGACAATGATTTTTGAGCAGAGGAAAGAAATGGCCAAATCCATATCATATTTATTTTAGTAACTCCCATGCATCATTATTAGGCAGAGATCATAAGAAGTGGCTGAATTTATCAACCTTGCTCTTTAAATCCCCCAGCAATTTACTCTGGATTCTTTTTTCCCCAGTGTTGTCCATCTCTCCAAAAGGGGAACTAGGTTCCACTTCTCTGATACTATCTCTTCCTCAGATTACTAAGAATAAAGAATCTATTTTTGGCTCTGGTTTATAGGCTCTTTGCTTAGCAAAGGGGAGAGAAGGAAGAAGAAAAAGGTACTCAGAGTACAAATATGAATCTGCTATATTTTTATTCTAAGAAAGAAATAAAGAAGTATTAACCTTTGTCACTATTTCTATCTTTCTCTATCTCTGTCTCTGTCTTTCTCCCATTTTCTTTAATTTTTTTCTAAAACACTCAGATGAGAGGATAATATTTAGCCCAAGCTGGGACATGTACAGAAAGTTTCTGTTTGAAAGGTACTCACTATTTTATATTTCACCTCCTATGGAAACATTCTAATTAATAGCAATTAAGCTCTTTTAGTGGTCTTTCTCTCACAGAAGCTTTTCCTTGACTAGCCTGGGACAGTCATTATTGTTGCTACAGAGACTCTGGTAGCAAACACCACAAGTAATGTGCCTGAAGAAGGGGAAGATTTTAACTGCCTTTTTTGAATCTCACAAAACCTTGTATCAAAGGCAAGGAGATATAAATATAAACTGAGTCTATGCTAGAAATGACCTTACCAAATATGTTAAAGGGTCTTGGCTTATGGGTTGGTGGGGGGAAAGGGCATATCTTTCCTGCCTCCCACTCTTCTAGGACTCAAAGACTTATCCTTACATTTCAAAGCCGAATGAAAAAGAGATGAGGGGCAGGCAGGGTAAGGAATACTCTTTTATTATATGAATAGAAATCCAGCTCAGTAGTTAATTAAATGTGTCCTCATGACATATAGGAAATGGCAAGTTATGGCAATATTCCTCCATCTAAAATTTCCAATGAAAAAGCACATATTGATAAGTCCAGCAATTAATTAAGAAGAATTTGAAACCAGAATGGAGGTAAATCTGGAAGGCTGAAAGAAGCCTTACTAAATGAAATAAGTGTTGAAGGAATATTGCAAATGAAATAACTAAATGATCAAAAAATTATTGGTAGATCATTACTGATGTAAAACTTATATCTAATAGGATTTATTATTTATAACCAATCAAAAACTTTTGCTAAACATCTCAACAAAGTGGGGTAAATAATGGGTTAGCATTTTTTCCCTGTCAAAGCAAAGTTTTACCAATATTAGTCTGTAATCTTAAACCTGATTCCAAGTTTATGACACTTCATATTTTGATTTATAATAGCTGGTGCAATTTCACATAAACCAATCTGAAAAGCATAATGAAATAAGGTAAACTCATGACAAAATTTATTAAAATGTGGTGTTGGCCTCCATCCCTTTGTTTGTCATGAAAGAATTAAGGCAAAGAACACTCATTATTCTGAAAATACTGGTCTGGATTATTCCAATTTCCAATAGGATCAAAAAAGATAAGGCCTCTGATAAGTGCTAGAAATTCTTGTAAGTTAAGCCTTATTATTCCTTTAAGAACTGAAAAAGCAACAGCAATATCATGAAAAGCAGAAATTAGCTTTTGAACTTCTTAGTTTAATGAAAACAATCAAGGAATTTGAAATATATAATTAAATCCCATTAAAGTGCATGAAACTAATCTTGGTGAGAGGAGGGAGTAAAAGGAGAAATTACAAGATATTCCCTTGTTACTGTGGATGATTGTGCCTTGTTTTTAACCTTTGGAAAGATGCAGTAATGCATAAATCATAACATTTTAAAGGTTAAATTAAAAGTCTTCAAAACCTTCAAGGATTGCATAATACAAAATTATTTTTCCCGTCCCAAATGCTCTAGATCTAATAAGATAAAATTTCTTATGAGTACAATCATTTATACTAAATATAAATTAGAATATCTATACATTTACAATGCATTGATAAATAAGCAGCAAAATTATCTTTCATGAAAATTGTTTTCAGAGGGAACTTTTATTATTCCTAGATCCAGAATTTATCTCTAACTTCTTTTATCTCTTTCCATTGCCATTGTATACCTTTGATTGTTTTAATTTTTTAAAATGAATTATTTTTTTTATTATGCTGCATTTCACTATGTTTTAAGAGTCTGACTGAAGGTAAACAATTAAAAATTCAAATAAATACATACAAATTACACTAATGTGGCTCATAATATTTGGGCAGATATCAATTTTTATATATAAGACTTTTAGAAATTTATCATTTCAAGGAATTTTGTGACATCT
The DNA here is from genome assembly GCF_016433145.1 of Gracilinanus agilis. Lineage (NCBI taxonomy): Eukaryota > Metazoa > Chordata > Mammalia > Didelphimorphia > Didelphidae > Gracilinanus > Gracilinanus agilis. Next base: position 233,771,992 of record NC_058130.1, read on the forward strand.
CAATCTAAGTGTGGTCAGCATTATATAACACGGTTTTGAAAAGTTGCATATAAAATTCAGATAACATATTTAATGTTTTTGGATATTTTTAAAAGTTGTGTGATAAATCATTTTAATGAGTAAAAAATCCATTATATTACAATGAGAAAAAACCACCTCGATTTGTCTTTAATAATATCATATTCCAATTCCTTTGCTCATTTAATTTAGAAGGTATTAATCTTGTATCATCCTAACTATTGGTCCACAATATTTTAATTGTTTCTTTCTGGTTACCCCCAAATTTTTCTCATTGACTTCAGAAAACTGGAATTGACTACAAGAATGACTGAGAATTTGGGGGGTGGGATCTTTTAAAGGAGGTGATTGATAGATTTTTAAAAGTTACACTTCCTTTTATTCTAAAATATCAGCACTTTTGTTTGATTTTTAAAATAATATGATTTCTCAACTTTTCATTATAATAAATTTTTTTCTAGATGTCAGGTCAATAAAAAATTTTAATTTTCTGATATTTTGTGATTGATATTCATTCTTTCCTCACCTTTCTACCCTCCCCCAAAAGGTAGGGAATCTGATATTAGTTGTACATATATTATCATATGATACATAATTCTATGTTCCACATAACTAAGACAAATATTAAGCAGTGACCATCAAAACAATATGGTACTGGCTAAGAAATAGAAGGGTGGATCAATGCAATAGACTAAGAGGAAATGACCTCAGCAAGTTAGTAATTGATAAACCCAAAGATCCCAGGTTTTGGAATAAGAACTCACTATTTGTCAAAAACTGCTAGGAAAACTAGAAAACAGTATGGAAAAAAACAGGTTTAGATCAACATCTTACACCTTATACCAAGATAAATTCAAAATGAGTAATAATCTAAATATAAAGAGTGGAATCATAAACAAATTAGGTGAACATAGAATAGTATGCCTATCAAATCTGTGAGAAAGGAAGGAATTTAAGACCAAGCAAGAGAAAGAGAACATTACAAAATGTAAAATGAGTATTTTTGACTATATTAAATTAGATAGTTTCTATACAAAGAAAACCAATGGAACAAAAATTAGAAGGAAAGCGACAAATTGGGAAAAATATAATAAAACTCAATTTTGTTTTTTCATAGTCAGAAAGTATCAATAGAGATTAGGAGAAAATGGTGTGTCCCTAGAAAGGCAATATTGGGATAGAATAAAAGGCAAACTTGCCTTTAAGCACACAAGTTGCAGTTTAAAAAGGCTAGTGGTACCTTTTGAATATCAAATTTTAAAATTAAATAATTAAGAGTAGAATTTCAGATTAATTTGTTTAAATCCAATTCAAAATTGGAAAACGATTGCTTCCTCCAGGTATCTTTGTTTACTGTAGCTGCATTGTAGAATGTCAGCACAAGTTGAAACAAATGTCCTGGCTTTAGTTTGAACATCTGATCTTCATGTAAGCCATCACAGTTTAGTTTAAAGAGGTAGTCAGACAAGATGATATCTAGCTTTCTATTTCTCAGTCCTTTTTCTGGAGACATGTAACAACTTAGATGAAATCAACCTAAACAAAATCTTCATGTAAAACCCACGTACTCTGTCCCCTTGCTGTAACATTGTTTTAACATATTTGTTGGTAATCTGAGTAGTCAGTCCATCAGTAAATAAAAGTTTATTGAGCACCTAACATGTGTCAGTCACTATACCAAGCACTGAGGATATAAAGAAAAGCAAGACAGTGCCTACTCTCATGGAGCTAATAAAGAGTGGTAGTTCTTTGAATAGTATAAATATTTAATTAACATGACTCCCTTATTCATTAATACTATGCTATACTCTGAAGTGATCATTACTTGTATTTTCTACTGAGATAATTGGAAACAAAATTCATCAAAGAAATATCATTATTTTGCTTTGCACATTTGAAACTTTTTGACCAATTCAAAAGTTCTTGTGAAATTAGTCTACTATCTTTTAAAATATGAAGAAAAGGATCTTTCTTATCCAAAATGAGACTGAAACAAGTTGCTTAAAATATTGATCTGTTTTATTTTAACACTTCTAAGTTAAGTATGTTAAAACATTACTTTTAGGAAAGCATGATGGCTCAAGGATATCTTTGAAGAAACTAGCTAGCTGGATTACTGACACCCCTGGACATCTGAGAATATGTTAAAAGTAATGAAAATAAGACAAAAATTTTTAGTCCAGAACTGCAGTTTGGATGAAGATAACACTTGCTAGAGATGAAATATATAATAAAGCTATTTGCTTATGATAACTCTTACAAAACATCAAGTAGATATAGACAACAGAATCATGAGAAGGGACATAAAGAAATGGAGTATCTCTTGTGTGGAGGGAACATATCTGTTCCAGATTTTTAATCCATGGGAGAGCTCCAATGTTTGTTTGAAAGAAGAAAACTGAGAGATACCTCCTTGGTATATAAGCAAGGCAAATATATCAACACAAAAGTCTGTCTATCATAAAGTTAAACTGCAGTATTTGGACTCCAAGAACCTTAAATACTGAAATGAAAATGTCTTCTATAATTAAGGAGGCATTTAGAAACATATATATTTTAAATGATCTATTGGTATTACAAGACAATTATACAAAACATTTGATGATTATCCTGTTATTTTCAAGATATAAATAATGCTCCTTATTGACAAATTAGTCATAACCCACAAAAAACTAGAGATAAGTAGTTTAAAGATAAGCTCAATCCCCATAACTCCCAAAGAGCTTTTGTATAATGTATCTGAGCATTAGATATAAGTAAATAAATTATCCCTGAGGCATCAGAGTATGGAGATAATTCAAAAATGTGGAGATATCTCAAACCACTAATTAAAGTCCAGAATCTCTCATATTCATCTGATTCCTTATATTGGTCTAGAGCAGATGGAACCCTTCAGATGAAGAGGATGCATAACACTCACTGGTCCTTTAGGTGTAGCAGTGTTTATTCACTATTAAGTCATTTTTATCACCTTTGGATATTTCTGGGACATAAGACAAAACCAGAGGTAGTTGAATTTGCATTTCTATTACTACCAGTAATTTAAAGCTTATTTTTAAAGAGTAATTTATAATTGTATTTTAAAAGGTCTTTTATAAATGATATTCTTGGGACTATAGAAAAGTAGGCTTCTATTTTGATGGCATTTAATTCTTACTCATTTAGTTTGCTCTGTTCATCAATGTTTATGTTTTATTTTGCTTTTAACCAATAACAAACAATTTTTATGTTAGTATATTTTCACTAATTGTTAGAAATTACCTTCGTTAATAATTACATAAGTACCTTTATGCTCTAGCAAGCACCTAAATATTAAGATGGCATAGTCCTTTCTCTAAAGGAGTTTGTATTGTTATTTGGCCAAAGGAACAAACCCAAACAACTAAATACAAGTAAGAGAGAAACAAATAACAAACTGTGAAATATTTACCAATTAAAGGCTTGGGATAGAAGGAAAAACAAGAAAGTCCCTACTCTCATGGAGCTCATAGTCCAATAGAGAATAGTAATTATTTAAACAATGTAGCTATTAACTTAACATGACTCCTTTGCTAAATAATACTCCAATGTATTCTAAAGTGTTTATTACTTGTAGTTTCTACCAAAAGGAAAATTTGGAAACACATTTAATTTTAGAAATTTGTTATTTCATTTTGGACATGTGGAATTCCTTGATCAATTTTATAGTTCTTGTTATGGAATTATCTTAGCATCATATGAAATATGAAGGGAAAATATTACTAGCTCCAAAATGCAAAATTACAGTGCATTATTGTACTAAGAAAAATAATTTTGTAATGTAGAACTCTTGGTTTACTCAAGGGAAATAGACTTATCCATTAATTATTAAACACTTATCTTGCAAATGCTCACAAAGGGAACCGTGATAAATACAGATATAGAACCTAGGAGAGGAGAGATTGAGGTTCAAATTTTACTTTTTACAGTTATGTGCTTTATAATCTTAAATGAATCAATAGGTCTCTCTGAATCTCAGTTAACTAATCTCTAAAATACAGATAGAAATATCTGCAATAACATGACTCATAAAATTGTTATGAAAATCAAATAAAATTATTTATGCATTTTTAAAATTTTAAGCCACTATAGATATTATAGCTATCATTATTATTACTATTATTTTAGGGGACATTTTGGCCATGATTTTTTGAGAGTATTCCACTGTAAATTTCATGTATAAAGTAGTGTTACCTATATATGTACCTATAAAATTTAATTATGATCTATATCAATATGACTTATAAACCTAATATATTCAGCTCCAGTTCCTTGTATTGCCAGCTGCAAACCAGTGCAGAGCAGATATCCCTTAAGTATTTTAAAATCAGTACATCCAAAATATAACTAATTATCTCAATATATTGTTTCACAATACTATCCTTCTACCTGTTTTGTCAAGGTTAGCGTAATTTTTTCCAGTGTTCCAGGTATGTAATTTTAGGTTTAGCCTCAATTCCTCACTATCTTTCACTACACACACAAACATGCACATGCACACACACACACAAACACACACACATTTATACTCAATTACTTGTTACATCTTGCTGTTCATTTCTCAATGTTTATCTCACTTTTGATCCCCTTTTTCTACTCATAGAAGCTCAGTCTTAGTTGAGATCTTCAGCACCTTAACTTACATTACTTCAATAATCTTTTAATTGGTATTTCTGTTTTGAGTATTTTCCTCACTCCAATTAATCCTTTACAGAACCACAAGACTTATTTCTCTCAAATTCAGATCTAATTATGTCACTTTCTTATTCAATAATTTCCAGTGTCTTCCTAAGTCCTCCAAAATAAAAAACCAGCCCCTTTCTCTGGGAAGAAAAGGAACCACCACCAACAATGACAATAATAAAACTCTCTTACAATCTATCTTTCCTGTCTAATTATAAATTACTCCCTTTTCCACTTTCTGTTTCAGTCAAATTGACTTTCTCTTTTCCTCACGTAGGATACTACACCCTTTATCTGTATGCATTTACAGTGATCTTCTCTCAATCCTATACCACACTCCATTCTTACAACTGCATTATAGAATCACTTGTTCATTCTCTACCCTGACTCTATCTACACCATTAAGCCCTTCTTAATTCCCAAATTCTCCTCCCCAAACTGCTAGTATTCTCTAATTATAGTACATTTGATTTCTTTATGCCTATTTTGTGCTTACTCTGCATTTTTCTACATCTATATTATGCTTCGCCTAATTGATTGCAAACTATCTAAGAAGAGAAATTGTTTCATGTTCATTTTCATATCCCTTAGACCTACCATAGCATGTGTCACATAGTAGGTTCTGAATAAGGTAAATAGTTTTAATCACTATATAGAACTGATACAAGTAGACTCTATCAGATGCCTCTCCAAATATCAACTAAATAGGAACCTGTGAAAATTGACATTATGTTGTATACCACTTCCAGAAATGAAATCATCACTTTCTTTTATCTCTTCTTTCCAATTGGCTTAGAGATCAGTATTCTGTGCTGATTTAGTCTGGCAGTCTGCCTGGTAGCAGTCAGATAAACTAGAAGCTTTCAAATACTATTAACATTTATTTTCATGTTGTTTTAAAATGAATTTCCAAAACAATTCCACCTACTATATGTGGCAGAGATCACTTCATTCTTTAATATATTCATTTGGAGAGAGACCAATCCCTTCAATTACAATCCTGTTTTACTAGTGTCCTTGAAAGATAAAAATCCAAAGCCAAAACAAAAGAGTATATGTAGCACTTATTACAGTGATATTCTTTCATAGTCTTCCTATGTAAATATTGTTTTATAATTAGGATGCTGATGATTCTCTATCATGTTTATCATTCTGATCACCATACATATTAAAGAGGTTTTCTGAAATAACATGAAGTCCTTTATAATTTGTTATTTATTAAGACTAAATAAAGTACTACTTTTAATATAGATTTTCAATTGAAAAAAGTAGTCCAAAAAGATTATTCAAGTCATTACTGCATTATACAATATGACTTTCTATGACCTACAATAAGATTAAATAAGATTTTTACTTGTCAAAATTTTTAGAGCTCGAGTTCTTCTAATCCTTGAAAAAGAAAGAGGAGTTTTTCTTGCATGCCCTAGCCTTCACAAGAATCAAAAATAAGCTCTACTCATGACAAATTATAAGTGTTTACCATGACCATCCAAAATCTGCACACATAAACCCTTCCTCTGGAATTATGATTATATTTTGCTCTTGACTCTTCCCAATTCTTCAAATTATATATTTCACACAATTATATCAACATATTTAGGTTTGGTATTCTAAGACATCTAATTCAGTTGTCATTTTATCTTGATAATGAGTAAGAACATCAAATATTAACTAAAATAATTTTTTATTTTAAAATTTTTTATTTAAAAAAACTAAAATAATTCAGTTTTCTAAATTTTGTTTTATCTTTGCTTCTCAGTCTACATAAAGCAACTCTCAGTATCTTGTCCAAAAATTTTCATCCATCTTCTGCCTCTTAGGTCCTCTTGATATGGCTGATCTGTTAACTTTCATAGAGTGGCAGGTTGTGATAACTCCAATATTCAAGAATATGAATAAACAGTTCCAATCATCTGTCTTCTGTTCACCAAATACTTCTATAAATTCATTGTTTGAAAATAACTGGGTAGATAACATCTTCTTCCCACCATTTTTCACTGACTAAAATAGCAATAAATAAATAAATTTTAAACTAGTGATAAACAGATACTCTCTTAATGTCAAACTAAAACTTAGAAAAAAGGATATTATCTGGAATTCTGAAGTCTCTTTGCCCTCATTTTCAAACTGGAATTCTTCAGATAATTTAGTGGAAAACCAGTATAATAGAAAGGAAGATGTATTGTGAGCCACCTATCTGAATTCTAGTTATATCTTTTTCTATGAATAATTGCATTACCTTTAGAAAGTTACTCAGTGCATCAGTTGAAGATGTTTCACAATCCAACTTCTAAAGCTGTTTTATTTTAATTTTTTTATTCCAAAATTCTAGGATTCTAAGTAGGAAAACAATATATAGCTATTTTATGTAATTACCTGGGCAGTTTGTGTTTTTCTTAGTGTTTTATTTTTTCTATTTGGCTAGAATTAGAGATATAGATATATATATATATATATATATAGATATAGATATATGTGTATGTATGTATATATATATATATATAGCTTTCCTAGTATTATTTCATCATTATAAGCATTCAACATGTTTTTCCTAAACTCACCATATAGGTACTATTCTTCATATGAAG
>NC_058130.1:233781446-233817393 GCF_016433145.1 Gracilinanus agilis
TCCAGACTTTTTATATGTTGAAGAGAAATGTATACTATTTCTCAGGAATAGGAAACCTTTTACTTCAGAATAGGGAAAAATCTCCTATTCAACTAAAACCTTCCTTGTCCTGGTTTACCGTATCACATTCTAAATTACTCTGCCCTGAAGGGAAATAAGCAAAGCCAGGAATACGTTTTATACAGTAACAACAATATTGTAGAATGATCAATGGTGATAGACTTAGCCACTATGAGAAATACAATGATCTAGGAAAATTTTAAGGGATTTATGAAAAAAATACTATCCACCTCCAGAGAAAGAACTCTTGGAGTAGGAATGCAGATGAAAGCATATTTTTTCACTTGTTCATCTGAGTAGATTTTTTAAATAAGATTATTATTCACTTACAAAAATGAAAAATATGGAAATAAAAAATATATTCTGTATTTAGTAGCAGTTCATAAGGTCAGTAAGATATGTAAGTTCTTGACTTAGGAACAAAATACAAATAAGTTGTTTATGGGTCCGGTGTGGAGGCCTCCAAGTAACTTACTATACTTCTTGGCCTATAATTAATTTATATTATATATTACATTATTTATTTATTATTTTATTTATTATATAAATTATATAAATAATTATATAAATTATATATAAAATTATAAATTTATAAATATATACAAAATATAAATTAAATATAAAATAAATTATATAAATAAAAAACATTTCCCTTTTTTTAGAGATTTTTAGAGGATAAAAGGAAGTGCTCATTTATCTCCTTTCAAGTACATAGAAAAATAACCTTTATGAACAGGAAAAAAAAACCACATAAAAAAACAAGGTTTCTGTCCTTGCCAACAACCTTCTCATTGTACTACAAATTAATATTAAAGGAAAAGCTCCGAGTCATCACATTTTTTCATTTTTTTTCTCTTGTCTCCAAAGTTTGTCTTCTTCCTTCCCCCACCCTGCCCTATGAATAGTAATTTCACATCAGAAAAGAATATAAAATTATATTAATAGTGAGAAAAAGAACTATATAACTGACTGTGACTGTTCCAAGGAAGAAAAAATGTTTTTGTTTCAATATTTTAGTAAAAAAGGACAACAAATCTGCCCAAATCCTACTATAGAGCATGTGGAAATTTATAATAATTCTTTTCCATTTACTTTTACCCTAGAAAAAGAGTGCATTTGTTTCCCTACTTTTACATGCTTACAATTCCTGCTTTAAAAAATTCTTTTCCAGATTTCCACAGAATTTTACATCAGAATTTTTGGAATTTCTCCCTATTTAAATCTTCTTTTGATATTTTCTCTTATATGATACCTACAAAATTCAGCATATGTATGTATGCAGAGTTGATCATAGCAATAGCAACCATCACCTTCTTGACCTGACATCAATTCAATTTATTAAAAAAGACTTTATTAAATACATATTTTTCCAGCCACTAAATTATGAACTGGATATACAAAAATATAAATAATAGTCCCTGCCTCATAAGCTCCAAATAATTTATATTCTACCTGAAGGCAAAGAATATATATATATGAATATATATTTCATTTTTTCCTTTCTTTCATCCTTCCTTCCTTCCTTCCTTCCTTCCTTCCTTCCTTCCTTCCTTTCTTTCTTTCTTTCTTTCTTTCTTTCTTTCACAATCTATAAACCTACAAACTGAATTAGAGCTATTATGCCAAGTTCTATAGTATTGATAATGTTATATGTGAACTTATATCCTGATAAAGTATATTGCATATTAAGAGGTATAGTTTCCTTGTAAGATTACTCTTTATGTATATTTATATTAAGATTTATACTAGTATACTTTATATACCAAATGTATAAGGAGGAAGATGGATTTTCTTGAAAAAAAAAACTAGAAAAAGAGAAATAAAGTTCAAAGAGTCTTGTTTATGGCTGACAATATTTTTTCCTCCAAATTCTATCAAAATCACTGAGCAACTGAATGGTCTTCCCTTTTCAGAAGAGGAAGTAACATTGAACTTGTGTGGGCATCCAAAGTTTTGGCATCAACCAAGCCCCTGAAATTATATCTACTCTTAGCATACAGATAAAGCTCTTGAATTTTATCTTTCTCTTGATGCAAAGAAAGTTTTGCTACTGTTCCAAATTACTTTGAATATGGTGGAAATATAGGTAGAAAGATAAGAACTGAGATACTCTCATGTGTCTAAAAAAGTAAACTGTAAATGGTATCATGATAGGTACAAACTCTTATGAGGACAGACAGTATTTTCAAATTCTTTTTCCAAATTTTTTATTTTTATTTTGAATATTTTGAATTTTTCAAATTCTTTTAATAACTCTTGGAAAAAAATTTAAAAAAATATTTTGCATTTTCATAGTACTTTAAATTTTGTATAATACTTTTGAAATATCATCTCAATTGGTATGTGCAATAATCCTGAAAGATAAGCACTAATGTTGTCCTGTTTTTACTTAAGAGGAAATTGAGGCCAAAAGGAGTAATTTGCCCAAGGACAGAGCTAACAAGTGCCTAAGGCTTGATTTGAAATAAGCACTATCTGAGTCTGCATCTAATGCTTTGGCCTCAGTATCATCAAACTGTTGGATTTGGAATCAAATAGTTTGGGGTGCAAATCTCACCTTATATACTTACTAAGTGTCTGACCTTGGACATGTGACTTAACATCTTTGACTTTCAGTTATTTCATTTTTAAAATGAGGATCATAAATACCTAAATAGTCTTCATCACAGGTTTATTGATAGAATTACAGGAACAAGGATCTGGATTTAGAGAGCTTCAGAGGCCATTGAGGATATTTTTTCAATTTAACAAATGAAGAAATTTTAATACAGAAATGTTAAGGTCACGGAGGCATGATTGGAAGTCAGGGCCTAACTCTAGAAGCAACGATTCTCTTATCTTGGTTTGAAAACAATTTCTCTCTTTCTCTCCCTCTGTCTCTGTCTTTACCTCTATCTGTCTGTCTGTCTGACTGCTTCTCTCTTTAATATTGTACATGTGATTTGTGCAAGTATATGCACATTGTATATGTGTAAGTGTGTGATATTTTTCAATAACAAATTTAACATCAAGAAAAATAGAGACAATTACATATATGTATAATCATGAATTTTTGTTGCATATATCTCTTATATTTAAAGTACATAATAAATTTAATATTATTGTACTAACACTCACCTGTGTATTTTTTCCCTTTATTTATTTCCTTCTATTTTCATCTTTCTGCATTTTAAAAATGTTGTAAGGGTTGGCTTAGTAACAATGAAAGGCTAAATGACTTTGACAATACTTCCAGGACAATTTTTAAAAACGACCTCAAATTTACAAGACTCAAAAATGAACAGCAAGAAGTTGCAGGATAGCTCTCCTGCTGAACTTAACTTGAAAGGTAGGCAGAGAGAATTTATATTCATGGGATAAGGGAGAACCAGAAGCAAAATTGCACACAGAGGAATGCTGGCTGACAAGTGATGGGTAATATTTAAACCTTACTCTCATTAAAATTGCCCCATAGAGGAAAGAACAGCCAGATTAATTAGGGCATAAAATCATATCTGATCCGGTACAAAAGTAGAAGGGGAATAAGAAAAGGGTTGTAGGGGAGGGGAATAATATAAGGGAGGGAGAACTGTATTAAAAGACACTATAAAAAGTAGGAGGGAAATAAGAAGGGTGGTGCTAGGAAGTGGAGTAATATAAGGGAGGGGGAAGTGGGACAGTGACCAAACACAAAACACCAGTGTGGAGGGGAAGAGTAAAAGGAGAAAGGGCTGGCTTAAAAGAGGAAATCAAGATAGAGGTGACTACCCATATGGTAATCATAACTGTGAATGTAAATGGGATGAGCACACCCATAAAAAGGAAGAGGATAAGAGAATGGATTAAAAATCAGAATCCTACCACATGCTGTTTACAAGAAACACATTTCAGGCAGGTAGACACATACAGAATGAAAGTAAGAGGCTGGAACAGAATTTATTGGGCTGCAACTGAGAAAAAGAAAGCAGAAATGGCAAATATGATCTTAGACAAAGCTGAAGCAAAAATGGATCTGATTCAAAGAGATAAAAAAAGGTAATTACATCTTGATAAAAGATAGCATAAGCAATGAAGAAATATCAATACTTAGAATATAGCACCCAAAAGTATAGCCTTCAAAATTTTAAAGCAAAAACTAAGGGAGATTAAGGAGGAAATAAATAGTATCTAATGGGGGACTTCAACCTCCCCTATTAGAATTAGATAAATTGAACCAAAAAAATAAATAAGAAAGAAGTAAAGGAAAGTGAATGAAATTTTAGCAAAGTTAAATTATTAGATATCTGGAAAAAAACTGAAGGGGATAAAAAGGAATATATCTTCTTTTGAAAAGCATGTTGATCATGTTCAAAGATTGAACATATACTAGGGCATAAAAACTTTATAACCAAAATGCAAAAAAATAAAAACAACTTTTTCAGATCATAATGCCATAAAATTAAAATCAATAAGGTTTCATTGAGAAGCAAATAAAAAATTATTTGGAAACTAAATAACTTAATAATTATTTATTGTTAGATTAATAATATAATATAGATTAATAAATAAGATAAATAATCTACTCCCCACTTTGTGGGCCAAAGAGTAAATTACAGAAAAAAATCACTGATTTCATTGAAGAGAATGACAATGAGGAGATAATATATCAAAATTTATGGGATACAGCAAAAGCAGTACACAGGGGAAAATTTATATCGCTGAGTGCTTATATCAATAAAATAGATGAAAATAATGATGAGTTGGACATGCAAACAAAACAAACAAACAAACAAACAAACAAAAAACAGAAAAAGAACAAATTAAAAATTCTCATTTGAAGACTAAATTGGAAATCCTCAAAATTAAAGGAGAAATTAATAAAATTGAACATAAAAGAATTACTGAACTAATAAGACTAGAAGTTTGTTCTTTGAAAAAGCAAATAAAATAGAAAGAATACTGCTTAATTTGATTTTAAAAAGAAAAAAGGAGGTCAAATTACCAGTATCAGAAAAGAAAAGGTGATTATATCTCTAATGAGGAAATTAAAGACATCATTGGAATCTATTTTGCCCAATTATATGACAATAAATCTGATAATCTAGGTGAAGTGGATGCATATTTATAAAAACATAAATTGCCTGGATTAACAAAAGAAGAAATGGAATACTTAAATAATCCCATCTCAGAAAAAGAAATTGAAAAAACCAACAATGAACTCTTCAAAAAAAAAAAAAAACATCCCCAGGACCAGACAGATTTCACATGTGATTTATATCAAACATTTAAAGAATTATTAATCCCAACCCTAAAAAGAATCAGAAAACAGAAAAAAAAACTATTTAGTAAAATGAGTAAAGAAGGAAATTCTTTTTATAACCTAAATATGGTGCAGATACTTAGGCCAGGAAGACCAAAAACAGATAATAAAAAATTTATTTATGAATTTCCTTAATGAACATAAGTGCAAGGATCTTAAATGAAATATTAGCAGAGATGACATCAATATATTTGAAGGTTTATTCACTATGACCATATTAGATTTATACCAGGAATGCAAGGTTAGTTTAATATTAGGAAAACCATTTTCATAATTGACCATATCAATAATCAAACTAACAGAAATCACAACAATAGTAATAAAAAAGCCTTTGACGAAATACAACACCCATTCTTGTTTTAAAAAATCCTAGAAAACAGGAATAAAAGGACCTTTCCTTAAAATAAGTAGTATTTATTTAAAACTTTTAGCAAGTATCTTCTGCAATGGGGATAAGTTAGGAGTCTACCCAAAAAGATCAGGAGTGAAGCAGGAATACCCACTATTGTCAATACTATTTAATATTATACTAGAAATACTAGTGGTAGCAATTAGAGGAGAAAGAGAAATTGAAGGAATTGAAGTAGGCAAAAAGAAAACCCAACTATCACTTTTTGTGGATGGTATGATGTTTATTAGAGAATCCTGGAAAAACAAAATTTAGGTGAAATAATAATTTCTACAGTTTCAGGATAGAAAATAAAACCACTGAGGGGTTAAGGGACTGGAGGTCATAATAAGGGTGAAGAAACAGGTTTAGAGTCAGAAGGATGAGGGAAAAGTATAATTATGATCACATAAGGGAATTTAAACTTTCCTGAGTATGGATGCACAATCATGGGTATGAGCTCTGCATGTAGCCAGGATAGGATGGAGGAATAAGTCATATTCAATGACTAATTTGAGGAGGTAGGAAATAAGACCATTTGAGATTGTACCAATATGCATTTTGAAGTCTTCTAGCATAAGGTGAAGAGTTAAGGAGGAAAGAAAAGTTTGTGAGTCAGACATTAAACTCATCAGGAAAAGACAGGAAGTGTCTTGGAAGTTGGTAGAGAATGACTATCATAATTTTGATAAGACAGTAGATATGGATTAATTGTAAGGATTTTTAATACCAGCCATGTTGGCTCAAGCTTGATTGCCAGTTACCTGATTGGAATCAGAATGAACTGAGGTAGTATGAGCCTGGTGTGAGCCAAGGGGCAGGTGGAAGATGCCTATATATGGGGAAAACCTGGACCACTCCTAATCTCAATCCTTGAGATAAAACTGGGCAAAGAAAGGAGATGTTTTAGGCTTAGGCTAGGCAGAGTTAATTCTGATATTACTCTCAATCACTATCAAGTAGAAATACATTCAACCTTATCTATCAACTTCAGTTCTCTGATATTTATATCATCAAGAAGATTTATTCAAAACCAAACCATCATCTGCTGAACACAACTTTGATCAAAGGAGTCAAGCCTTCTGGCCTAACCAAGCTGTCAAGCCATCCAAAGGCTCCTGATTATCAGTGGATTATCTAGGATAGTGGTTCCCAAACTTTTTTGGCCTACCACCCCCTTTCCAGAAAAAATATTACTTAGCATTCCCTGTCACATACTATAACCATCCCCTTACAGTTATTCACCACCCCCAAATGTACCTGTGGCCATCACCACCCCCCTGGATCACTGTAGCACCCACCAGGGGGCGGTGGCACCCACTTTGGGAATCACTGATCTAGGACATTCAATAACTACTCATCAACTTAGATTCAATTTAGAAATCCTATTCCCACTTTCCACCATTAATCCCATCTTCCATTTCCACCTGTATTTATCATCATTAAGTAATTTACAAAGAGGCCATCTTCAAACCTGTCTGTGATTCTCAAGATTCCAGAAAGAGGGTATCAGTTGAAGAAGTCATGTTGGTTGTTAGAGAAGAAGATTTCAAAGTTATTAATGCTCAAATCATATTCTGAGTTAATCTGCAGTCAGAACCAGTTATCTAAACTAATTAGTCTTGATAAATCTAACACACATGTCTACTAGTTTAGTAATTAAGAGGATACAGCCATCTTCATTAGCTTCCTAGGGATTTGTTTGGAACCAGTGAACTGTGTTCACCAATCAGTTGATTCTTCAGTACTCAAGCTGCAGTAACGACCAACTGTTAGAAAGTCATCAAATCACTGAAGTAGGAAGATTCAACACTTTCTCCTACTGTACCAAACTGCACTTGGAGTTGAACTTTTGGGATCATTACTTTGCATTTGTGTCCTATCAGGATCTATAACTCCCCAAATTATCATAACAACTTCAAAGGAGGAAAGATTGCTGAGTGAAGGTTGTTGAGTGCCATCCTAGAAAGGACTCACTCAGCAAATACCTTTTGGGGAAAGATATTAGGTATCTATATAGATACCTAAGCTTTTTTTTTAAAGATTTTTTCTCAAAATCTTGAGTGGAAACACAGTTTCTTAGAAAGTACAAGAAAAGGAAAAAAGAAGGAAGGAAAGAAAGAAACAAGGAAAAGAGGTAATTGCTCTTTTACATAACAAGTAATCCTAGTAATGAATTTTGGTCAGCTTGAATTCAAAATCAAGGCACTTTGTGGAACAGTATAGTAGTATAGTGATATAGAAACTGAGGGGGGAAGAATTCAAAGGAAAAAAAGGAGATTAGAGGAGATATTTGGTAATAGTCATTATTAAAACCTTGAATTATAGATAGTATTTGTAGGTCAGAGTATTCTTTTTCTTGAAATGGAGGAATAATGGAATTCCAGTTAGGAGAAAAACATGAGAAAATATACTGAGTAATATATGAGAAAGATATGTTTAGAAAGTAGGGAAGGCTATAGACTCTAACCATGCTGAAGTGGAAACCAGGATGGGGTGGGAATAGTGATCACAAGCAACATTTAAGAAATTGTAAATGGTATATGATATGATAGATACCAAAATTAACCAGTCATTCATTAAAGATTTTTCAATACCTAATATATGCTAGGCCCTGGGCTAAGTACAGGAGATACAAAAAAAAAAAAAAAAAAAGAGAAAAGAAAAGAAAAGAAAAAAAAGGCAGTCTGTATTCTCAAGGAGTTCACAATACAATGGAGGAGACAACATAAAAACAATTATGTAAAAATAAACTACATACAGGATAAAATGAAAATAATCAGCAGTGAGAAGTCACTGACATTAAAAGATATCTGAAAAGACTTGAGGTAAAATTTTAGTAGAAAAAGCTATCAGTGTCTCACCACAAGAAACTTTAGGGTTTGATCCCACTAGAGAGTACTCCATATATCTCCATTTCCCTTGCTAGACAGGAGGTCCCAAGTTCCTAGCTTTTGTGAAGGACTTATGTTGATAAATAGGAAGTAAAGTTGAAAAAGCAGGGTTGTATGATAGTCTTGCCTGACATGTTTAGGAATCTGAATTTCATCTGGGAAACAATGAGGGGTATTAGAGATTATTTATTTATCTATCTATTTATTTGTTTGTTTGTTGAGTTGGAGCCTGACATAATGAAATATGTATGAGAAAAGTTGATCTAGTAATAGTATATAGTAAAAGTTGAAAAATACAAATGACACCATTTGCTAGGAGGGTGCTAAAATAGTCAAGGAATATCTCATCCCGCTACACTAAGAAAAAAAGTGATAAATAAAAACAAGTAAAAAATAGCTTTTATAAATTTATATAAATTTATAAATTTATATAAATTTATAAATAATAAATATTAAAGCATCTACTATGTGTCGGACACTATACTAAATTCTAAAGTTAAAAAAATAGGCAAAAGAGTGTACCTGCCCTCAAGGAGCTTGAAATCTAATGAGGAGACAATAAGTAAACAATATATATATATATACAAAACAAGCTATATATAGTATAGATAGAAAATAATTAACAGAAGGAAGACCCTAGAATTAAGAGGGGATGGGTCATTTTTTTTTGTTAGAAAATGAGAGATTTAGAGGAACATTCAAATTATATAAGAAAGACAATAACCTACTTTGCCCAAGCAGAAGGCCATTTTTACTTAGCAAACTATAATTGTGTACATATGAGAGTTCAATGAACACTTTTTATTGTTAATATATACTAGTTTATATTGTGCTATAAGAAATAATGAACAAAATTATTTCAGAAAAAGCTGGAAAGAAATGCATGAATTGATGCAGTTAAATAAGCAGAACTGGGAACACACAATACACAATGACAGCAATATTCAAATTACATTGATCAACTGTGAAAACTTGGCTATTCTCAGCAATGCAATGAATGATCTGGGACAATTTTGAAAGACTTATCATGGGGAAAACTATTCACCCCCAAAGAAAGAAATATTTAGTTGGAAAAATGTAGATCAGAGCATATAATCTCTCACATTAGTTTATTTACAGTTTTTGTTTGGGGTTTTAGTTTTGTATGAATGTACTTTTACAACAATGACAAATATGGAAGTGTGTTTTAGATGATAATACATGCCTGGCCTTGAACAAATAACTTAATATCTCTGAGTTAGAGAGAGAGAGAGAGAGAGAGAGAGAGAGAGAGAGAGAGAGAGAGAGTAAAAGAGAAGGTTTCAATCTTATAATTTTGGAAAATATATGTTGAAAATTATTAATACATGTAATTGGGAAAATAAAATCTTTGAATTATAAAAACAACATATGTATATTTTAATAAGTCACTCCAACCCACTGTGACTTATTAATGTCAGACTCTTGATAAATAATTAGTTCTTAAAAAGTGAGTATCCTTAGATAATAGCTCTCTCTATAAAAATGTTCTGAATAGGAATATAGTTTCTTTTCATCAAGCTCATATTTTCTATTTATTTTCTTTGAATATGTCTCCGTAAAAACCCTAAATCGTTAGGGATATAGAAATAGAAACGATTTGAGTATCTTGAACAATTTCAGTAAATTTTTCCCCTAGGTTAGATTCTATTTAAAAAGATGCCCTTTCCTAAGCGTAAATTAGTATTTTCTAGTACTGCTTCTACCCACCTCCTTTTTACATATCAGATATTTTTTGAAAAAAATTATGAATCAAATTTATGTAAATTGAATCATACTTTAAAAGTATCAAGTTAGTTTGCTATCTAGAGGTACCCTTTTGGAAATCCTTCTTTTAACGTGATAAAAACCCAAGTATGATAAATAATTAGCCTTTTATTTATCACTTTGGCCATCATCAGTGAAATGAGAATATCACTGGTATTAGAGATAGGAAACTTAAATTTGAAGTCTGGTTTTGCTCCCTCTGTGTCTTGGGTGCATGACTTAATCATTTTAAAACTTTAGTTTATTCATTATTTTTATGAGTTCTAACAATTTTGAGGTTCCTTCTAATTCCAAATATATATTCCAAATGTGCTTTAGGAAAATGAAAGATGTATACTAGTTAACTTCAATTTTCTATTAGACTCTTTTGACATTTATTTCAATAAATCCTTATTATATTGGTGCAAACTTATATGCTATCTTATTAGACTGGAATTACTTTCCAAATTTGTTACATAGAAAAATATGCTAGTCTGTCTTGATAGTGTATGCCTACATTCCCAGCTATTGGTGTGGCTGAGGCTGACAAATCCCTGGGGTTCAGCAGTGCTAAAATGTGTCATGTAAATCCTAGTCTACGTTCACTAATTTCATCATCGATATGGTAATGGTAAGTTCTGGGAGTCGTGGAATTTAAGAATTAGTAAATGAGTAAGCGTCATAAAGAGAGTAGGTCATACTACCTATACTGATCAGCCAAGGTATCTGGCTCCTGGGGTGCCCTGGATTTCTTATTTGTGTAAGATTTGGAGACCCAGTTTTAAACAAACAATTAAAAATAGCATAGATAATTATAATATTTCCATATGCAACCATCATATGTGAATTCATGGACTAGTTTATTTGGAGCCATATGTTTATGCCTCTGCATTGGTCAGCCACAGATATGTTATCATTTCTAGGCTTCTGTTGTATTACTCTGAAAGAAAAGGAGACATTTGTTCATATTACATATATATCATCAGTGAAGGTATATGTTAAATTACCTCTGTATACTTGAGCATCATCACTTTATGACAAATTTGTCATTTCTCATCACTAATAATGGAATACCCCGTGACTAATCACAGCCATTTGATCCACAATCAGGAAGATGTTGGATGAAGTCTTCTAGTCTTTTGGAAGTTGACAATTGAAGCTTTAAACAGAAACTTAGAATACTAAAACTGGGAAGGGAGACAAAAGAAAAACTGTTATCACCAAGCAAAAGTTAAAGTTGGAGAGAATATAAATGAGGAAGAACAGTCTAAATCAAAAAGTCAGAAATGTCTAGTGATCCCAATGAGAGTCAAAGAAACGAAATTCAGATCAGATGAAAATGTCAGTGAAATAGTTAATATATTTCAGGATAAAAGGAAGAAAAAAAGACAGACAGAGAAAGACATCAACCTCTATGTGTATGTGTGTGTGTAATATATATATGCATACATATTTTTCCCTTAAAGTAGGAACCAATTTATGCTACTTTAACTTCTATCCAGAGGAATCCACATAACAGAAGATAAGACCTAAATAAAACCAGCTTTTTTATAATTTTAAAAACTCTGAAGGCCAAAAGTAATTTGGACGTACTTTCCTTTCCTCAAAACCCTTTTTTTTGTTTTATTTTTTTTTTCTTTTGGACCTGATAGTATTTCTCCTATTCATTACATATTCAAAGTAAATATTACTTTGAATGGCATTTTGTCTCTTAAATTATCCCCTATTATACTAATGATGGTATATACTCCTACACAAATAGACAATGCAAACTGTATATATCTATATACAAATATGTACATATGCATACAAATATGTGCACCAATATGAATATATATGAACTCTATATTCATGAATAAACATGTACACAGTTGGGTAAATGCATGCATATATACAGATGCAAAATATAGGAGTGCTGAAAGGAAATATGACAATGGATAGAGGCCTCTACCCAAGAAATTTTTGATTTAAATCCTGCCTTCAACTCCTTAGTAGCTGTGTGACTTAATAAATTCCTTAATTTCTTTGTGTCTTATTTTCTCATTTGCAAAATTAAGAAACTCTTCCCTATGTCCTTGAAGTTCCCTTCTAGTTCTATGATCTTATATACTAGCCTTGCCAAATATTTTTGCGAAGCCAATTCAAATGCATTTTGGTCATAAATGTACATTAAAATACATGGCAACCTTCTTTCTACTTAATGAAATCCATTTCTTAAACCTGAGAAAATCACCTTTATAAATCAACTCATTTTTCCTTGAATTAATAAAAAACAAAAAGTGAATGTGTACATAGATTTTGTGATTTATCAAAGGCCTACTAACTTTTTTCCTAAGAAAATTTTGGGTTTGTTAGTGAAGGCATAGATTGGAAAACAACATACTATGTATTTTTGATGCTACATGTTCGAAATTATTCTGCTCTCCATTATCCAGAAGATTATGGTTTTTAATCTAAAAATTGAATAATGGTGTACCTACATTTGTTCTGATTTGTAATATTAAAGTATATGTTGTTGTTTATTACATGATACAACTACTGAATATATAACTGCTAGAAATGTGTGTGTGTGTGTCTGTGAAGTGGGATAGAGAATTGAGCAGTGAGCAGATGGGATATAGAAAATTCTATTTCTCTTTTAGGAAAATAACAGGTATCTAAGTTTGTAATTATATTATGATTGCTATGTCCTATTTACAACAGTCACTTTTGCAAAAAAGTCACCTTATAATACATTGTAGACTAAGGAAGTGAATACCAAATAAGGCTTTTAGAAAATAATATTAGTTTGGTTGCAATGATCAAGGTATTTTTCTTTCTTATTTCTGAAAGGAAGTATTGCATAGAGGTTAGAAAATTGGTCTTGGAGCCAAGAACACCTAAGCTTAAATCCTACCTCTGACACACAGAGGCTATGTAAACTGAGTAAATAATTTATTTAACTTTTTAAAACTTTGGGAAAAGCTCTAAATTTTTATGCATATATATATATATATATATATATATAATCCTCTTAAGCACCTTGTTTAGCAAAAGTGAGATCTAAGTAAAGAAGAGTATTAGTCATGTTTGTAGTCAAATTAAGTGATCCATAGGCTTAGTAGGCATTCATCAAGCAATTGTCCCAGGTTCTCTCTCATTTTTCCTTTTCTTAGGAAATTTCAATTCTGAATAAGAGACAACATAAGAGACCACATATATGAGGATCTAAGACTAGTAAAGTAAATGGGAGAAAATTAGCCCCAGTATCCTGTTGACTTACTGAGTATGTAAATAAGTTAATAACACAATGGATAATAGCATAGATAATGGAGTTTTCAGAATTAGTTTCCAATCCAATCTCTTCAAATATTCAATCTTCAAACATTACTGCGGGAAACTACTTTAAGTCATTGTTCAAAAGAGCTATTTGAATTTCTATTCAAAACATCCTGTGGTTAAGAAATATTTATTTCAGGGAAAAAAAAGTACTAAAGCACTTTCCCATGGAAGCAATATATAAATAAAGCAGCAATTATTAATGAACTAGTTTAGTCTTGAAGCCATGATTCCTTTAATGAAGAGACTTATTTGTAAATTATAAAAGTAAAGGTAAAAATTGTAAAATAATGAACAAGGGTGCATGTTTATGCATATGTGTGTTTTTGTGTATGTTCATGTATTTAGAGGAAGAAAATCAAAAGACCCTATTGGTGGTGGGAGATAAGAAGGGTACTTAAAAGGCAAATCTAGTGACATTCCATCATTTTAATGGATGTCTCCGAGAGGTTAAGGGACTTGTCCAAGGTTATGTAGTTTTTTGAACTTGATTACCAAAGTTCATAAAACAAGTAATGTTACAGCTATGAAACTAAGATATGTATATCACTACAAAAGCATCTATTTTTATTTAAATTATTTTGAAGTCTAGCTGTTACTTGAGTTGAAGGATGTTTCATGGAGGAAATTCAGCACTCTTAAAGTATTCTTTTTCTAAGAAAATAACAATCTTAAGCTATTGTATCATTGGAGTGTTCCTTCACCAAAGTAGATTTCAGCTCCTCCGTACTGTCCCCTACTCTGCAACTATTTTTCAAATTTTATCATAAATTCTCTGTAGTGAAATCACTTGCATCCTGGAACCTAGATAGAGAGGAAAGTGCAGTGGATTTAAAGTAAGATAACATGGATTCAAATATTCTTTATGCCATTTTTTAACATCTCTGAGTCTCAGTTTATCATTCAATTCCAATATCAATGCTTTTATTGTTGTACTCATTTGAAAGATATGAAAACTGAATCTCAGAGAAGCTAAGTCCCTTACTCAGAGGCATATAGCTTATAAATTGTCTAAATTGAGATATGAATCCAGTTCTTCTTGATTCCATGTCTATCACTCTCCATTGTTACACTACACCTATTTAATAAAGAAATCTAATGTACTCAGTGTTAAGGCTTAAGAATCAGATGAGTGCTACATAATATACATTATGATATTTTGCAAAATTAAATACACTAAAAAAGGATATAGATGTTTCTCCATTTTACTTGGTGCTATATTAATAGCAATACTTCAAGCATCTAGGGAATTAATAATTTCTCCACTCCTGGATATCACAATAGTTCCACAACATAGTAGATAAAGTTTTTAAACTGTTTGTTTAGAAATATTTTTTACACATGTTTAAACTACTGGTAAGATTTTCAGGAAACAAACAGAACTATAATCTATTGCAGGGCTCATAGTAATAGTCTGTCCATCATGGTATATTGGAATATGCTAGAGGGCTCAGTTCATTGATAAAGCCTCTAAGATCCTAGGATCACCTCCATACCACAATAAAGTTACAGAATGAAAATATTTTAGAAAAGAATAATGATTAAGATATAGATTGAAATTTATGAATACTTACATAATTATATATATTTTATTCGTATACACACACACACACATATATATATATACATATATAATCTATCTATCTTGTTTATATAGTCTTTGTTTGCTTGTTTCCCTTTGGGGCAGGCAGTATGCATTTATTATCTTTACTTGACCTCATCTCTTCACGTCCAAGTGGCCACATTTTCCTAAACCAAAAATAGGAACACAAGAATTTACAAAGCCTTATTAAATATTCACATTTCTTCTTTTAAAACCAGGACTTTCCTGTAAGTCTACTATGGATTTCAACTGTTCCTATGAGCTAATTTATTTCTGAATACAATTCCAGATTTTAAGCCCTATTTATTATAGCTATTCATGGAAGTTTATGTTATTTATAGTGACCTCATCACATCCAAAAATGTTAATTGAGCTCTTCTTTGTCTATGATTGAGAAGACCAAGAGGCCCATGTAATTCGAAAGCCATCTCACCAACCATTTTCATGAAAATATTTTCAATTCCCCTGATATACATTGAACATAATTTTTGCACAAGAGAATGAATTAGTTGAGTACATCTCTCTGTCAAACATAGGTGAGTCACCAGGATGGAATGATAGAAAGAATAAGGTATTTGAGGTCAAAAATTAATTTCCCAACTCTTCTTTCTTTAAGCAGAACACTTAACACAAAACACCTAATCACCTAATACTGAGGCCTTAATTACTTCATCTACAAAATTAAGTTTGGATTAGACTATCTCTTAGGACTCTCCCATCTCTAAATCAATATTTCTGTTGTCTTAATTATTTAATTTAAATAAATATCCAAATAACATATCTTGCAACATCACTGATTGGTGATATGCTATAGCCCACTCAACCCCACCACATACCTTTCTTTTGTATTTTAGGCATCTAATGAGTTTAATTTTTCAGAAATCATAGCAGTCCATAATTTGCACATCTATATGACGGAAGGAATTTTAATTTATTTTTTCAGGAAAAATGTTAGAGGTCATTAAAAAAAAAACTAAACAATTTTCCAGACTCAATATTGTCAGACTTTCAACTCCTTTTCAGTTCTGAGCCAAATTTATTGTCCATGCTGTTATAAGGAAGAGATAACTATAGTAAAGAGTGATGAAGATTTGCAGAAAACAGATGCATGAGACCAAAAGATGGAAAGATTCTGGAATTCTGTTTAAGGATTGAGGTGCAACTGAAGGATGTTAGTGGGTTCTTCTCTTCTAGTGACTGCCATGTCCCAAGGTTTCTGATCCTGCCTTGTTGCTGTGTGTCCTTGGAGGGAGATTCTATGAACCTGTGGCTAACCTGAACCAGAACCCAGCTATCTACATTGTCAGTAAACAGTGGTCTGGGTCCAGTTGGATCTGGGACGTACCCTAGAGTCCCTGTTTGATCTGTCACAGACCATCACTTTCATTTATAATCAAGAGAGGTTTGGATAGTACAGGATAGTTATATTATGGTCTGGGGTTACAGGTTAGAGAGGAAAGGGTGATAAGAGTAGACCATCAAATCTCTAAAGGCCCTTTGTGAGAAGGTTTTAGATCTGGGGTTATTAGCTAGTAAACTAGTGACAGGGATTCCTCTTTTCCCTCCAAACCTCTCTGTGTAAATAAACTAAACCTTCCATTGACTTTACCCAGCTCTGTGACTGAGTAATCTGTGAGCTGGACCCAGATCAGGTTCTGCTAGGCCCTTCAACTCACAAGATGTGAAAACCCTGGTACTGGCCCAAAATAATCAATTGGCCATGTCTCCAAATATCCAGTAGTACCATGTTCAATGTCTAGACATGATGGATAGTCTCCTGTCACAGTCTGAAGAACAGCCATTCTTCTCCCACTTGGCCTCATCTTTGGGTTATGAATATCATTTTTGAGCCTGCAATTTGCTGTACATTAATACATTTAGCACTGTATCACTTACAAACAGGCCCATCTGGAATGGTGGTTTCAAACTAAAAAAGAAACAAGTGCTTCTAATCTGAACAGAAAGATTCCTGAAGGCAATCTATTAATGTAGGTTTAAAATTACTTTTTTGTTTTATGGCATTTTATTTATTTTGTTAAATATTTTCAAATTACATTTTAAAGTTTTTAAACTGCATTCTATAGTGTTGTGGGCTAAATGCTGTGATGTAACTCTGACATGTCTGACCTGGAGACCTCATTATATACAGGGATCCCCTCTTCTCTTTGTACTTATATTAGATATCATCCATAAGAGAGGCAAACATAATTTGTGAGCAATATTCCCTGTTTCAATCTTTTCTTGATATTAGAGTACTATTAAAATTATTTGTTGTTATTGTTTTCCAGGAAAAATATTTGAATTTATCCATTTTTAATTTTTCCTTAATGGAGTACACCATTTAAGATGGTGATTTGAGCCTCCAAATTAATTTTAATAGTTACTTACTATAATCTTTATTATATTGAGAGTATGGAGAAGACTGACTCTCCATATTTTTCCCAGGCTGAAATCACAGACACAACTCAATTACTTGTCCACTCAGAAATTTTGACCTGCTCCAATATACAACCCAAACTTCTCTTGTTTCTGTATGGAGGAATGTCAGGAAATCATTATAATAATGCTGATTGGCTTTAGCTCTACATTACCTCAAGCTTCTGAGCCCAAGAGTTGCACCAGCCTTAGCTTCTGCTAGTTGTAAAGATTATAAATATGCATGTCATCACATCTAGCCTTTTTATCACCCCATGATGTCACTGATCCTCTTTGAAAATGAAAGATAAACAACAATATGTATATATATGTGTGTGTGTATACATAATGCATGTATTAATGTATATACTTGTATATATGTATGTGTATCACACAAAAATATGTATACATATATGCACACTACTTATATGAATATATAACATAATATATATTTTATTGTGTGTACATGTAAATATATACACATATTGTTTTGTTATATATACATGCATATTGTATACTTATAAACAGTATGCACATACACATTGTTTTGTTACATATATTATATATACATATTATATATGCATATAAATATATACATACTGTATATGTGTGCATATGCATGTTTTATTCATATATAGTGTTGTTCATATATTACATATGACATAATTAGATTATTCATGTATATATGTGTGTGTATAATCTAGGAGTATGTATAGTTTATTTGCTTTTTCCTCCTGATCTCCTGAAATTATTTTAAATGCCCTTTGGAAATAATCATTTCTTTTGCTTTTTAAGGTTTCAATGAAAAGAAAGTTATTAGCTTTTTGTTTTCTACCTCTGGGTCTGAAATGTAGTAAGTGTTTTGATACACTGTCATCGAATATAAGATTTATTGATCTGAGGACACTATGAACAACAGGATTTCTGTCTTTTCTGATTGGGAAGGAAAACTTTCGTACACATAATAGTTTGAAAATAACATTAAAAGAGTAGCATTATTTTATTTAACTTGCAGTGGACCTTGAGTTTAGAAATTTACTTAACATGAGAGTCAGGCTGACCTAAAGAGTACCCAATTAATTTTCCCTATGGCAAGTGGTTTGAGTCCTACTTAAAATATTTTGTAAAACTTAAAGCACAGAATATAGATCAAGCTATTCTATCTTGTTGCCAGCATAATTTCACAAAGGACAAACTGAGGCAACTCTCCAAAGAAAGATATCAATCATTAATAGAGTGCCAAACCTATTACTAATGAGTCTTTTGATTTGCTTCCATTTGTGCCATAAGTCACCAAGTGATGGCTTACAAGGCTTTTAAAACATTTTTTTAAATCTAGGTGTCTTCCTTATGCTAGATCTGACAGTACATCAGTTGGCCCTCCTCTGGCAAATGTAAGGCAATCCTGATTGGCAGACATTTTAATGAGAAAGTGGATAAAAAGTTTTCATCTACTTGCTATTACTTCATGATTAGGAGAAGGACTAATCTTCAAGATCAAACTTTAGCTAGAGAAAATTGACTGGTTTTTATATGTGCCTGATCACTTTGGTCTCTGACACTCAAAGTATGTCAGTTTCCCCAGGAGACTAGCAGCCTTCAGCAATCTTGGCCAGAAAATCATAAACTATTTCAATCAGGATTTTACTGCTTTAGTCTCCCTTTTTTAGACCAGGTCACCCTAGACTTTGATTAGGAGAGGCAAGGACATAAGTCATCCTCTGAGGAAGCAGTAGCTCAATCTGGCTTCTTTTTAAGGAGAAAACAGAACCAAGGGACCCATCCAGGCTGGATAAGGAGCAGATGCCTGGAGAGCTTTGAATAACCACATTCCTCTACGATGTTCCTGTGGTTAGAAGTCTCCTTTTGTGCTAGGCTAAAGAATGGGGGTTTTGACATAAAAGGATACATTAGAGTAATATTAATTATCAAATGGTAGAGAATAATATTAACTTGCCTCAGTTTCCTTCATCTATCCATTTTGTTTAGTAGGAGAAGGAAGAAAAAGTAGTTTAGTTTTGCAACTGTCCCTCTCTCTCCTTTTCTGTGACTCTTTTTTTTTAACTCTCCATCATTAGACCCAATAAGAATCTCTCTCTAGGAAATTTATCTACTACACTACTTGGAAATATGGGAATATGGGCCAAAGTACATCCAGGAGAATATATTTATTGAGTGATCATTATTTTATGATGAACTTGAGACAAAGTATTTTGGATAAGTGTTCGGCCTTTCAAATATTGTAAATGATTTATTATACTCTTCCAGTTTTTTCTTTTCTCTCATACTTCTGGCCTCATGATTGAACTGAAATTGTTTTTACCAAGGTCACTATTTTTATTCTTGTTGTTGATTGTTAAATCCAATGATATTTTCTCAGGCCTCGACCTTTTTTATATCTCTGAAAACAATTAGTAAATATAAATACATATATATACATATATATGAGTTTTTTAACCTTTTAAAATACTTAGTATTTGACAGGCAGGCATTATTTTAAATATTTGGGTTACAAATACAAGTAGACAAGAGAGTCTTTTTCTTCCAAGGGCTTACATTGTAATAAAAAAAAGCGAACATGGAAAGGAAAGCTAGAAAGAAGAGTGGGTGATGTACACACAGATGCATGGTAGAAAGATGACTGAAAAGTGTTGCAGTGTCCTATTACTGGGCAAGATGAAGTAAAACCCCACTTATTATGTGAGGACTTAATTGCAGAGTGCATGTTTTCAGTAAGGGGCATGTGAGGATTTTTGCAAGAGTTTATTTACAATAATACACAGACTGTGGAGATGTGATGCATCAAAAGTTTAAGAATATCCTTAAAGCAAAGTATTTAAACTGGTTTACTTTGGCTCAATGTTAACACCATCATGCATTATGTCTCAAATAGGTCAAAGGGAAAGAGTCCATATGAACAAGTATATTTATAACAAAAATTTTCTTGAAGAAAAAAAAATCTAAGGGAAAAATATCAATGATTAATGCATAATCAAATTTTCATATATGAAACTAATGGAATTTTATTGATTCATAAGAAATGATGGCCCTAAAATAATTCAGAAAATTAGGCAAAGATATTAATTAATGAATCCAATATAAAATGAGTAGAATCATGGTAAAAATTAAATAATGGCCTTATTAATGATATGAGGGGAGACAACCTAAAAGATTTAAGCAAATTGACCAAAGGAAAAATCAGTTATGACTTTCAGAAGTCTGATAATGAAATATATCACCCCTTATATATGGCAAAGCAATGATTGTCTAAATCTTTACCTGTGGTACATGAATATATTTCAGAAGGTTCATGACTCAGAAACAGCCAAGTAATTCAGTGGCTATCCTACTGGATCTTTGGTCAAGAAATCATGAATTCATAGCTGTTCTCAGACACTAACTAGCTGTGTAACTATGGGCAAGTATTTTAATTTCTATCTTCCTCAGTTTCTTCCTTTATACAATGAGGATAATAATAGCTTCTACTTACTGTGATAGTAAAATGAGATAATATTTGGAAAATTATTTGCAAAATATAAGGCACTATATAAGAGTTAATTAGTAATAGTAGGAGTAGCAGTAGTGATAGAAAACGGAATTTTATTTACATAATCTTCTAACTTAAATTGAATAATTCCTTTAATAATTTAAAAATATTATTCTGAGATGGGGTTTGTATGCTTAATCAGACTACCAATGGAGACAAATAATATTCAAAGAGATAAGAACCTTTTGACTAGAGATAATGAATGAAACTTGCATTCTCAGTCATGACCAACATAAGGGTTTGTTTTACTCGACTATTCATGCTTTTTACTATGGAAGATATTTAATTCAGGGAGGTAGGCAAAAAGAATGAACAAGATTAGTTAGTGATTAATGGTAGATGTAAAAAAGACTATCAATAAACCATTTTAATTAATGAAAGTATATACAGTTAAAAAGGGGACACAGAAATTTTGTTATTACTTTTTTTAAACTTCATGTAATTCTTAAAACAAATAAAATTTTATTATTTCCTATTAAATATTTCTTATTTTTATATCTTATATAAACAGATTCATAATATCTGTTGATTATTTTTAATTTCAAAAGAAAAAAGAAAACACATGGAATGGGGTAGAGTATTTGGAAGTTCATGTATTTATTCAATCCACCCTCAGGGACTTGTGAAGCCTGTGACAAATAAATGTAGAACATGATAGTTTGCTGGTCCTTAGTGAAACCTTCCCATCATTTCTGAACTACTGTTGTATAACAAGGGACCATATTATCTAATTAGTGTTAGCACACCATCCAAAAGTCAATATCCAGGGAGCTGGGATTTAAAGGAATTCCCAGATTCATTTCCTGTGAACATTATCAATGAATGCAAAGATGGGGATTTTATAATTCCCCTCTCTGTTTTATCACATGTAACTTATCTACCACAAGCTGCTCTCCCTGGCCACTTGACAGATTAAAAGTTTATTGTCTGAAATTGATTGGATCTGGATTGAAAATGTAGTCTAAATCACCTTATAATTTGATTTTGGAAATCCAATGTTTTGTCATATTTTTCTTAATTTCAGTCTATGGCATTTTTATTTCTCAGCAACATATTTTAGAGTCCAATAGAGGCTTAAATAATTGAATATGTCAAGCCAAATCCTACTACTGAGAAGGCACCACTTCTATCCCTTTTTGTGAAAAGCATTAACTTATTCAGGCTAAAAAAATAAAGTAGAAATAATAAGAAAACCAGACATCTATGTCATATGAATATTAGGATTTTTGTTTTTGTTGTAGGAATCAGTAACATTTTATCTCAGTTTTCACAATAGAATTATAGCAGTCTGTGTACTTGTATTTACCAGAGGATGTTTGTCTATTTTCTGATGTGGTAAGATTACCAGTTTTAGAGTCAGAGAACTGGGAGTAGGAGGCTACTTTTTCCACCCCCTACCTATCTGATCTATTGTAAGCTTCTTTCTATTTCTGGGCTGCAGGATTCTCATTTTTTACAATGACAGAGATGAAATAGATAATTACTTTTCTTTGCACATCAATACAATTAAAAAAGATTTTCTGACATTTTGCAATCCATGTTTCTCTCCCTCCCTCTACTCACTCTACCTAAAATGATAGAGGTTATATGTTGATCATACTATATATTTCCATGTTCTTCATGTTGTGAGAAAGACACATAGCTAGATAAAAATTCATGAAGGAAATAATATGAAGAGTGGTATGCTTCAGTCTATATTTAGACTCTATCAGTTTCCCCTATGCTAGTGGATAATCTTTTTCATCATGTATCTGTTGTCCTAGATCCTAGCAATGCAGATAATAATAAATTTATTCACAGTTGAACATTATATATTATTGCTGCTACTGTGTAATATTCTCCTGATTCTGCTCACTTCACTTTTGCATCATTTCATATAAGTGTTTCACAGTTCTTTTTTATGTTTATTTTTTTTTGTCATCACTTATGGCAGAATACTATGCCATTGCAATAATATACTACAACTTGTGCCATCATTCCCTGACTGATTCTTTGCTACCACAAAAAGAGCTGCTATAAATAATTTTTGTTCAAAAATTCCTTTCTCTTTTTCTTAGATCTCTTTCAGATGCAGACTTGGTAATAGTATTGTTGGATCAAAGGGTATGCATAGTTTATGGTGTAGATTTACAGAAGGGTTGTATAAGGATAGGAAGAAGGAGAGGTGGAAATACAAAAGATTCTGATAAAGGGTTTTCAAAATTCTTAAACCTGGAGGTGGTAAACTTTTGGTTGATGTTAAGATCAAGAATATGACTATTTTTGGATGACCATAATAATTCATCAAATTATAAGTCTGGAAAAAAACATGGAGAACTGCCTCCTTTGGCAATAGAAGAGAGTTACATTGCATTGCACTATAATATACTCTATTATATTACACTATACTACGCTAAACTTCCTCTTTATATTCAGATTTTATTTCATCATATTTGTCCTTCTTCTCCTAATATACACTAAATCAGAGATTTCCTGAAGCCAATTCAAATTGCCTTGCTATAGCAAATTATATTTATTTATAATTTATATATTATGTATATAATATATAAGCAAATAAATTATATTTATTTATAAAAATAAAAAAATTTAAGGTGTACATTTATACCTCATAAATAAATTGCTATAAATAAACATGATTGATTTTTTTGGCTCTCTAGGCATAAGAAAGTTATGGAGAAAAGATAAATAATGCAGATTAACAGTAAATGTCTATAATGCTGTACTTCACTTTTTATTATATATTTACCAATAAATCTGTACTCTAATGCATTTGCCTTCAAATTTAAGTTAATATCAAAGGGAATAGTTATGGATCTATTATTATCTATGCATACTAGTCAATGGAACAAGTGCTTGCTATATGCTAGGCATTGTACTAAGCACTTTACTAAAATAACCAAATTTTATCCTTACAACAACAATGGGAATTATGTGCTATAATTATTCCCATTTCGCATTTGAAAAAACAGAAGCTATCAGTGATTAAGGGACTTGCTTAGAGTCTCATAGCCCTGGTTGCCACATAGCTAATAAGTGCTTGAGGTAGGATTTGGACTTAGCTCTATCCTGACTGCCAGGCTATCACTCTAATCTAATCTAATTAGCTATCTACTAATGCAACTTCCCTAGTTCCTTTCAAGATTTCTTCAAATAATACAACTAGTTTGAAATAATACAATTGGGATGAAATAATACAATTCCACCAAAGAACACAATTAGCTTACTTACCTATACTTAAAAAATTGCATTGCTTCTCTGCCTTTTGGCTACATTCAAGTGTAGTATACTAAAGAATTATTTTAATACAGAAAATCCAAAACAAAGATTAACACACATTTATGGATTTAGAATTACATTTACAAGCAGATTTACTTTCATAATTCTATTTTGCTTAGGTTTCTTTTTTTTTTAACCTTTACCTTCTATTTTAGAATCAATACTATGTAGCCGTTGCAAAAAATAATAGTTTTAAGAGTCAGGCAATGGGGATTAAGTGACTTGCCCATGGTCACACAGCTAGGAAGTGTATAAAGTCAGATTTGAACCCAGGATCTCCTATATTTGGGTTTTGCTCTCAATCCACTGAGTTATCTAGGTGTTCAATTTAGATTTATACTAAAATCAATCAGAACCCTCCATGTTCCCAGAAGCTAACTTGACATTTTAAAAATGTGCTTGTTATCTTTCAAATCATATATCATAGGTCTCTCTTGATATGTGTAGATTGCTTATGTCAATTGTGTATGTGTAATTGGTAATCAATAATGGGCAGTCAAAAGCAACTGTATAATTAAAGAAGAGGAAGTTGGGTGGTGAGAGCCAGGAGAAAGAAGAAAAGGCCGTGAATCTTGGCACATGAATTTCCAAAGTGGTAGAGTTGGAGAAAAGACTAGCTATATCTCCCCAAAATATAAATAATAGTTATTAGGAAATGAAAGATAGATATAATGCATGTGTTTCATTAGACAAAGGCAAATGCTAGACTAAGATAAGTAAGGAGAATTTAACGTCATCAATCAAGCAAACCAATGAAGGGCAAATCAAGCTGGAAATAGAGTGTGTCATAAATTCACAACTTGGTCCATCTTTTATGAACCCCTAACTCCCATCCACTTATGACAGTCAGCTCCTGTTTAACACATTTGCCTTGTATCAGAGATGTCTTGGATCTTTGAGCTACATGAGGCAATACTTTCTCATTTTTATTTTAGCCATTCTATATCCCACTACTACTCTACTCTTTAACCCAGACATTTTTGCTTTCTACTACTTTCTTTCAGAAATGTATTCAAATCAACAGGGTTGTCTCTTTTAGAGAGTTTGTCAATAAATAGCACAATTACTCTGTTTAACAAGTTAATGATTTCCTGGGCTAAAACACCGTTCTCTGGCCTTCATTCCCCTTAATGTGTCATCTTCATCTATTAGAAGGCAAACACTTTGAAGGTAGAGATTTTCTCTGTTTTGTATTTGGATCCCTAGCTTGAAGCACAGGACTTAACACAATAAATATTTAATTCTTTAAAAATACATTCATTTTCCAGGCACTTCTCAGCTGTGTGACCCTGGGCAAGTCACTTGACCCCCATTGCCTCCCCTTACCACTCTTCTGCCTTGGAGCCAATACACAGTATTGACTCCAAGACGGAAGGTAAGGTTTAAAAAAAATACATTCATTTTCACTCTCTTTTGCTACAAAAAAAACTCAAATTTTAACTTATAGATTCATTGTCCATCTTAAAGTTATTTTGTCCAAAAACATATATTATTATTTTCCATACATAGAGTTTCATACAACGATGATATGCAAGTTCTAATCCTAATGCTCACTAAAAAATAAATGAATGAATGAATGAACGCTGTTCCTATTTGTATGTTAAATAATCAAAACATACCTTATAGTATTAACTTCTGCTCATATTGCTCTATATTTTTAAGATGATAAAAAAGTGTTCACTATGATACACTTTAGAAGTTGTCAAGTAAGAGATATCTTTGAACATTTTGAATGCAATGTTTGGTCATATGTATTTTATTATTTATTTATAAAGTTTTAAAAACTTGCGGGTTCATTTCCAGTTTTCTAATATTCTCATCTTACTTATATAAAGGATTAAGGAATGGAGAAGGGTAGATGCAGAGTTATTGCTTGAGAAACTTTTAGGAAAAAAGAAGAAGGATATTAGTCATTAGGAAAAAAAAGTGGGGGATATAACTGCTATTTGGGATTTGGACTAAATAATAAGCTCTAGATATGCAGGGATGTAATTGATTTGTGCTGAAGACTGATTAGAGCTGTTCATTTGAGCCCAGAGATTTCTACTTAGAACAGCTATAAAGGATACAGAACCTAATGAATTCACAAAGAAATAGAACTTTAGAATAGGCACTTAAATCTACCAGATAAAGTTAGAGGTTTATTATCTCCTTCCCAAGGTATATGCCTGGATTTCTTTATTTCTTATTATAAACCTAATGGAATGTGATGATGCTTATTGGTGTAAAATCAACTATTAACTTGGACTAAATGACCAATTTTCCATTTCAATTGTCTCATAATTAAATTTGAACATGAAGAAAAGGAATAGCCACTATGTTAGGAAACCACATCTGTTCCTACCTTCGTTCCCACCACTAGAGAAACAAACACATATTTTTCTATCAGAAGTAATGAGGATAACTAATATTTACTTCAAACAATTTTTAAAACATCCTTGAAATTTATTAATATTGTGATAACCTTAGAACCAACCTATGAATAAAGCAAGTTGAAACAAAGCTTTGATTCAAGGTGTTAAAATTCAGAGTTCTGATAGTATGTGTTGTCATTCATCAGCACAGAAAAAAAGAGAATTTATTAAATAGCTGGCAAGTCTAATTAGTTAAATTAGAAACTAGTAAATAATTGGGTTTTTCTGCTTGACTTATCCTTTCATCTTAATATGTAGAAGCCAATATCCTGGAATATCTATTTCTCTTCAAAACTAAAATACTGAATCATTATCTCTCTAGTCTCAAATCTTTAAACTTTGATTTAATGTTGCTTTTGTGACACTTACCTCAACGTGAATATTTTGATTCCTTGTTTTAGATAAAAATTATTCATTAATACATCAATGAATATTTCTTAGGAATCTACTATATATATATATATATACTTTCTGACCAAGATTAAATATTGTCATAAAACTAATACAAGAGTGAAAGAATCAACAAGAAGACAGTAAAATAACTTTCAAGAAAAGAAAAACTCAAAAGATAGGCAGAGAACATCTAGGGCACTGGGCTAAGAGGATTGAAGAGCCAGCAGCAAGGAGGGAAGAGCAAGCTAAGAGCAAGCCATCCCCCAACCCCACCCCAAATCTGCAGTCCCAGGTTCAGACCTAATCACAAAAGAAAATTCAGAACCTGAAATCCTGCCTGGGCAAATAGTGGAACAAACAAATCAACACCCCTTGAACTTTCAAACCTGCGGAGAAGTCTAGAGTCACAATCTGGAACAATCTGAGCTAAAGTGAAGTGATCCATGTGTTCTCTGAGTGAGGCCAGAAATCCCAGTCTGGGTTTGGGATGAGGACTTAATTCAGTTTGGGGTGAGGACACAGTTCCCATGGTGGGGGCCCTTGGATTTTTTTTTTTTGCCAAAAACTAAGGGCAGAGCTCCAGGACAGGGCAATCAAGGGTGTGCCTGATTGGATCAAGTACACAGTGAGACCAAAAACTAATGCCCAAGCCTGGGACTAGAATTTGATCAGCCCCTGACCTGATCAAATTCAGAGTGACATCAAAAGCTTACACCCAAACCTGAGGCAAGTCTTTAAGCTATTAGCATCTCAAGGGTTAATTGAATCAGCAGGGAGAGGGAACTCTTAGAGTTCTCAACCCTCAGACCACCACATTAGCTTCCAAGATCTACAACTGGTAAAAACCCAGAAAATAAGCTTATAATAACATCAAGGAAAGACTGAAGTTTAAGAAGGTACCCCAACTTCCCAC
This sequence comes from Gracilinanus agilis, assembly GCF_016433145.1. Taxonomy (NCBI): domain Eukaryota; kingdom Metazoa; phylum Chordata; class Mammalia; order Didelphimorphia; family Didelphidae; genus Gracilinanus; species Gracilinanus agilis. The sequence continues at coordinate 233,809,710 of NC_058130.1, forward strand.
AAAATGAAGCCTACCTATAATTAGATAGAAAAAATGAGCAAAAAACAACAAAAAGCACCTAACTCTAAAAACATTTTATGGAGACAAAGAACAAATTACAGGCAGAAGGGGACAATGAGAGCAAAGAAAACACACTCAAAATCCAAAAAGAAAAATATGGATTGGACACAAATCTGGAAAAAGAGGCTTCAAAAACCAATTAAGAGAGGCAAAGGAAAAGTGGGGATGAAATGAAAGTGATGCAAGTAGAAAAGAAATTGTTGCAAAAAGTGCAAATGATGAAAGAAGAAACAGAACAATTGAAAAAGGAGAACCAAATACTGACAGAGGAAAATCAAGTCTTAAAAAGCAGAACAGACAATCTAGAAACTAATGATTTCATAAGAAATCAAGAAACAATAAAGCAGAATGAAAGGAATGAGAAAAAAAAACAGAGGAAAACATGAAATATCATTTTGAAAAAACAATTGACCTAGAAATTAGATTTAGGAGAGATGATTTGAGAATAATTGGACTACCTGAAAGCCTAAATCAAGAAAAAAATGTTAGGCATCACATTTCAAGAAAACTGTCAAGAGAAACTTGAACAACAAAATGAAATAGAAATTGAAAGAATTCACAGATCACCTCCAGAAAGACATGATCAAATGACAACTTCCAGGAATATGATAGTTAAATTAAAATTGCATTTCACTATTTATAAAGATTTAGAACACTTTTTCATGTGCTTATTGATAGTTTTGATTTTTTATTTGAAAACAGTGTATTCATGTCCTTTAACTATTTGTCATTTGGGGAATGGCTTAATTTTTGTAGAATGGACTTATCTCCTTATAAATTTGAGAAATGAGTCCTTTGTCAGAGTTTTTTGTTTTAATCCCCCCCAATTTGTTGTTTCCCTTCTAATATTAATTGCCTTGTTTTTTGTACAGAAAAATTTTAATTTAATATAATCAAAATTATTCATTTTACATTTAGTAGCATTCTCTATCTCCTGTTTGGTCTTAAATTCCTTCCTTTCAATAAATTCTGACAGGTATACTCTTCTATGTTCACTTAATTTTTTTATTATTTCCCTCATTTTATTTAAGTCATTTACCCATTCTGAATTAATTTTGGTGTATAGCTTAAGATGTTGATTTAAACTTACTTTCTCCCTTAATATTTTCTAGTTCTCCTGGTGATTTTTGTCAAATACTGGGTTCTTGTCCCAAAAGCTTGGATCTTTGGGTTTATTGAACACTGTCTTGCTACTGTCATTTCCCGCAAGTCTAATTCCATTGTTCCACCACTCTAAGCCAGTAGCATATTGTTTTCATGAACATTACTTCATACTATAGTTTGAAATCTAGTAAAACTAGGTGTCCATCCTTCACATTTCATTAGTTCCCTTGATAAATACTGATATTTTGTTCTTCCAGATGAACTTGGGAATAATTTTTTCTAATCCTATAAAAAAGTTTTTGGTAGTTTGATAGATATAGCACTAAATAATTAAATTAATTAAGGTAGGATTGCAGTTTTTATTATATTAGCTCATCTTACCATGAACAATTAATGTTTTTCCAATTATTTAAATCTAGTTTTATTTGTGTGAAGAGTGTTTTGTAGTTATGTTCATATAATACCTGAATTTATCTTGGACAGTAGATTACCAGTTACTTAACATTGTCTAGAGTGATTTTATTTTTATTTTTTTTAGTAATTTTTATTTTTTAGAGAAGTTATCCATGGTTACATAATTCGTGTTCTTACTTTACCATTCACCCCCCACTACCTCCCCCCGAACCCGATAGCTGACATGCATTTCCTCTGGTTTTAACATGTGTCATCAATCAAGAACTATTTCCAAATTGTTGATAGTTGCATTGATGAGGTCTTTTCAAGTCTATATCCCCAATCATCTCTGCCTCAACCCATGTGTTCAAGCAGTTGTTTTTCTTCTGTGTTTCCATGCCTGTAGTTCTTCCTCTGAATGTGGGGAGCATACTTTTCCATAAACCCCCTCAGAATTGTCCTAGGTCATTGCTTTACTTCTAGTACAGAAGTCTATTACATTCGATTTTACCATAGTGTATCTTTCTCTGTGTACAATGTTCTTCTGGCTCTGCTCTTTCACTCTTCATCAATTCCTGGAGATCTTTCCAGTTCACATGGAATTCCTCCAGTTAATTATTCCTTTGAGCTCAATAGTTTTCCATCACCAATATATACCACAATTTGTTCAGCCATTCCCCAATTGAAGGGCATACTCTCATTTTCCAGTTTTTTGTCACCACAAAAAGCACAGCTATAAATATTTTTAGACAAGTCTGTTTATCTATGAACACTTTGGGGTACAAAACCAACAATGGTATGGCTGGATCTAAGGGTAGGCATTCTTTTAGTGGTCTTTGGGCATAGTACCCAATTGCCATCCAGAAGGGTTGGATCATTTCACAACTCCACCAGCAATGCATTAATGTCCCAATTTTGCCACATCACCTCCAACATTCATTACTCTCCCCTACTATCATTTAGCCAATCTGTTAGGTGTGAGGTAATACCTCAGAGTTGTTTTGATTTGCATTCCTCTAATTATTAGAGATTTAGAACACTTTCTCATGTACTTATTGATAGTTTTGATTTCTTCATCGGGAAATTGCCTATTCATGTCCCTTACCCATCTTTCAATTAGGGAATGGCTTGATTTTTTTATAAAATTGATTTAACTCGTTCTATATTTGAGTAATTAGACATCTGTCAGAGTTTTTTGTTATAAAGACTTTTTTTCCAATTTGTTGTTTCCCTTCTGATTTTTGTTCCATTGTTTTTGTTTGTACAAAAGCCTTTTAATTTAATATAATCAAAATTCTTTATTTTACATTTTATAATTTTTTTTCTAACTCTTGCTTGGTTTTAAAATCTTTCCTTTCACAGAGATCTGACCATTATACTATTCTGTGTTCACTTAATTTATTTATAGTTTTCCTCTTTATATTCAAGTCATTCACCCATTCTGAATTTATCTTGGTGTAGGGTGTGAGATGTTGATCTAAACCTACTCTCTCCCATATTGTTTTCCAATTTTCCCAGCAGTTTTTGGCTAATAGTGGATTTTTGTCCCAAAAGTTGGGCTCTTTGAGTTTATCATACACTGTTTTGCTGATGTCACTCACCCCAAGTCTATTCCACTGATCCTCCCTTCAGTATCTTAGCCAGTACTATAGTGTTTTGATGACCAATGCTTTATAGTATAGTTTAATATCTGGAACTGTTAGGCCATCTTCATGTTTTTTTTTCATTATTTCCCTTGATATTCTTGATCTTTTGTTCTTCCAAATTAAGTCTGTTGTAGTTTTTTCTAATTCAGTGAAAAAGTTTTTTGGTAGTTTGATAGGCATGGTAGTAAATAGGTGAATTAATTTGGGTAGAATGGTCATTTTTATTATGTTAGCTCATCCTACCCATGAGCAATCAATGTTTTTCCAATTATTTAGATCTAGTTTTAATTGTTTGGAAAGTGTCTTGTAGTTGTGTTTGTATAATTCCTGTGTTTGTTTTGGTAGATAGATTACTAAGTATTTTGTGCTGTCTAGGATGATTTTATTGGCGATTTTTTTTAAACCCTTGTACTTTGGTGTATTGCCTCATAGGTGGAAGATTGGTAAGGGTGGGCAATGAGGGTCAAGTGACTTGCCCAGGGTCACACAGCTGGGAAGTGGCTGAGGGTTTGAACCTAGGACCTCCTGTCTCTAGGCCTGACTCTCACTCCACTGAGCTACCCAGCTGCCCCCGTGTCTAGGGTGATTTTAAATGGTGTTTCTCTTTCTACCTCTTGATGCTGTGATGTGTTGGAAATATATAGAAATACTGATGATTTATGTGCATTTATTTTATATCCTGAAAATTTGCTAAAGTTGACGATTGTTTCTACAAGCTTTTTAGTTGATTCTCTAGGATATTTTAAGTAGACCATCATATTATCTGCAAAGAGTGATAGCATAGACCCCTCATTGCCAATTTTAATAACTTCAATTTCTTTGCTTCTCTAATTGTGACTGCTAGTGCTTCTAGTACAATGTTAAATAATAGAGGTGATCCGGCCTCAGAAACTTCCCAGCTGTGTGACCCTGGGCAAGTCACTTGACCCCCATTGCCTACCCTTACCACTCTTCCACCTATAAGTCAATGCACAGAAGTTAAGGGTTTAAAATAAAATAAAATAAAAATAAATAAATAATAGAGGTGATAATGGGCATCCTTGTTTCACACCTAATCTTATTGGGAAGGCTTCTAATTTATCCCCATTGCATATGATGTTTGTTGATGGTACTAGATATATACTGTTTATTATTTTTAGGAAAGGTCCTTCTATTCCTATATTTTCTAGTGTTTTCAATAGGAATGGTGTTGTATTTTGTCAAAGGCTTTTTCAGAATCTATTGAGATAATTATGTGATGTTTTTATTAGCTTGTTGATATAGTTAATTATGTGGTTAGTTTTCCTGATATAAATCCACCTGATCATGGTGGATAATTCTCTTGATCACTTGCTGGAGTCTTTTTGCTAGTATTCAGTTTAGGGTTTTTGCATCTATGTTCATTAGGGAGATTGGTCTAAAGTTTTCTTTCTCTGTTTTTGATCTACCTGGCTTTGGAATCAGTACCATATTTGTGTCATAAAAGGAATTTGATAGGGCTCCTTCTTTCCTTATTATATCAAATAATTTGTATTGTATTGGGTTTAGTTGTTCTTTGAATGTTTGATAGAATTCACTTGTGAATCCATCAGGCCCTGGCGATTTTTTCTTAGGGATTTCTTTGATGACTTGTTCAATTTCTTTTTCTGATATGGGATTATTTAAGTATTCTATTTTTTCTTCTGTTAATCTAGGCAATTTATATTTTTGTAAATATTCATCCATATCACCTAGACTGCTATATTTCTTGACAAATAATTGGGCAAAATAGTTTTTAATGATTGCCTTAATTTCGTCTTCATTGGAAGTGAAGTCTCCCTTTTCATCTTTGATACTTATAATTTGGTTTTCTTCTTTCCTTTTTTTTTATTAGATTGACCAGTACTTTGCCTTTTTTATCTGTTTTTTTCAAAATACCAGTTTCTATTCTTATTTATTAATTCAATAGTTCTTTTGCTTTCTGTTTTATTAATTTCTCTCTTGATATTTAGTATTTGTAATTTAGTTGTCCTGTGAGGATTTTTAATTTGTTTGCTTTCAATTTTTTTTGTTTTGCACACCCAATTCATTAATTTATGGGATCCCTAATTTATTAACATATGCAGTCAGTGATATAATTTTTCCCCTTAGAACTGATTTGGCTGTATCCCATAAGTTTTGGTAAGAAGTCTCATCATTGTCATTGTCTTCAATGAAATTATTTATTGTTTCTATGATTTGTTCTTTCGCTAAATTATTTTGGAGAATCATATTATTTAATTTCCAATTAGTTTTTGGTTTGCCTCTCCATGTAGTCTTACTAATAACTATTTTTATTTCATTATTATCTGATAAAGCAGCATTTAATATTTCAGCTTTTTTTGCATTTGTATGCCATGTTTCTATGCCCTAGTACATGGTCTATCTTTGTGAACGTTCCATGTGCTCCTGAAAAGAAAGTGTATTCTTTTTTTCCCTATTTATTTTTCTCCATATATCTATTAACTCTAATTTTTCTAGGATTTCATTCACTTCTCTTATCTCTTTCTTATTCAATTTTATTTGATTTATCTAGGTCTGATAGGAGAAGGTTGAGGTCACCCACTAGTATAGTTTTGCTACCTATTTCATCCTTGAACTCCACTAGCTTCTACTTTAGAAATGTGGATGCTATGCCATTTGGTGCATACGTGTTGAGTACTGATATTTCTTCTTTGTTTTTACTGCCTTTTATTAGGATGTAACTACTTTCCCTGTCTCTTTTAACAAGGTCTGTTTTTACTTTGGCTCTGTCAGAGGTCATGATGGCAACCCCTGCCTTCTTTTTCTCATTTGAAGCCCAATAGGTTTTTTCCATTCTTTCATTTTTACTCTATATATGTCTACCTGTCTCATGTTTGTTTCTTGTAGACAACATATGGTGAGATTTTGGTTTCTTATCTACTTCGCTCTTTGTTTCCATTTTATGGGTGAGTTCATCCCATTCACATTCAGAGTTATAATTATCAACTGTATATTCCCAGTCATTTTGATTCTCTCTCCTTTTCCTGTCCTTTCTTCTTTCACTGTTTCCTTCTATACCAGTGTTTTGTTTTTAATCAGTTCCCCTAATCCCCTCCCTTGTTGTACTTCTCTTTCTCCCCTCTCCTTTCTTATTCCCCTCTTATTGTTCTTTAAAGCTTTGCTGAGCTCCCACCCAAGCCCTCTCCCTCCCTAGTATTGCTTCCCTCCCCACCAGTTCATTTGTTATCCTTCTGTTTTCCATAGGGCTCGAATAAATTCTCTGCCCCAATGGATCTGATTGGTCTTTCTTCCCACCCTAAGTTAATTTCAATGCACTTATCAATTAAGTATTTCCTTTCTCCAACCTCTTTACCCTTCCAATATATTGGTCTTCTCTCCTGTTCGTCCCATGCACTTCTTTATGAAACGTAAATTTACTCCATTTAGTTTGTTTTCCCCTTTCTTTTAATATTATCTCCTTTTATACCTCTAGTTTTGTATATAAATATGCATATATACATACACATATATTGACCTTTCATCCTATAGTAACTAGTGAGCAAGAAAGCAATGAATCCAAAGCAATAGTAGCAAGTGTAAAGAATCATCCAAGAATAGATGAAGGAAGCCTGTGGTCAGGGCTGCAGGAAATAAGTCCAGAGAAAACAAAAGCAAAAGAAACTCCTAGAAAAGGAAAGAAGTGAAAGCAAATGAGGAGATAGGCTTGGATAATCAGGGGGTAAATATAGACTTCCCAGATACAATTTTATTAGCCCCAATGATAGAGACATTCTCACCACCAAATAGCAATGAACCACACATATCACTGAAAGTGGGGGATCAAGCCTATGATCTTCTGGTTGATACGGGTGCAAGTAAGTCAGCGTTTTAAACTCCTCCTGAGGATTGTAGCATGATAGGGTCAATGGATGTGGTTGGAGCTACAGGTAGACCACAGTCCAAAATGGTATCTTTGGATCCCTTGTCTGTTGACCACATATTTCTTCTAATGCCTTTCTATCCATGGAACCAAATGGGTAGAGACCTTCTGTATAAACTGAGGGCAATCATTCAGTGTACACCCTCTGGAGATATATCTCTCCATCTTCCAAAGGAATCTTTGAATGCCTTTCCAATGATTTTCTTATATTCAGTAGAGGCAGAGGGGGACACAGGGTCTGTCTTTCCAGTACCTGAAGACATACCTGAAGGTCTATGTGGTCTAGATGTGGGGTAATTAATATCAATTACCCCATTCAGAATGAGAACTAAAGGGGTACCTCCACCATGCATACAACGATACTTACCTATTTCAAAGCTCTTTGGGCATAATTCCAAATTGCCTCTATTGTTTTTAATAATAAATATGAACTCTTCCATTTAACTCTTAGGTCCCTTCAGAAACTAGCCCAAACTATGATTTTACATTCATTGAACCTAACTGGCCTTCTCTCTCTCTCTCTCTCTCTCTCTCTCTCTCTCTCTCTCTCTCTCTCTCTCTCTTTCAATCTCTCTCTCTC
>NC_058130.1:233822108-233858461 GCF_016433145.1 Gracilinanus agilis
CTACCCACATTCAGAGGAAGGACTGCAGAAGAGGAAACATATAAGAAAAACAACTGCTTGAACGCATGGGTCAGGGTGGACATGACTGAGGGTGTAGACTCGAAACTACCACACCAATGCAACTACCAACAATTTGGAAATTGGTCTTGTTCAAGGACACATGACAAAACTAGTGGAAACGCGCATCGGCCAAGGGTGGGGGGGGACGCGGGGGGGGGGGTTGAAGGTGAAAGGGGAGCATGAATCATGTAACCATGTTAAAAATGAATATTAATAAATGTTAAAAAAAAACTGGGAAAACATTTGTATAACAAAACTGTCTGAAAAAGGTTTAGTTTCCAAAATATATAAGGAACTAAGTCAAATTTACAAAAAATCAAACTATTCCCCAATTGACAAATGGTCAAGGGATATGAATAGGCTCTTTTCTCATGAAGAAATCAAAACTATCGATAAAGACATGAAAAAGTGTTCTAAATCCCTCCTTATTAGAGAAATGCAAATAAAAACTACTCTGAGGTACCATATTACACCTAGCAGATTGGCCAATCTGGTAGCAAAGGAAAGTGATAAATGTTGGAAGAGATGTAGCAAATCAGGAAACTAATACACTGCTGGTATAGTTGCAAATTGGTCCAACCATTCTGGAGGGCAATTTAGAATTTTGCATAAAGAGCTTTAAAAAATGCTGGTCCTTTTATCCATCCATACCACTACTGGGTTTTTACCCAAAAAAGATAATAGGGAAAAATACTTGTACAAAAATATTCATAGCTACATTTTGTGTGTGGTGACAAAAACTTGGAAAAACCTCCTGGAATTGCTGCAGAGTAAAATGAGATGAACCAGGAGAACATTGTATACAGAGACTGATTAATTGTGGCACAATTAAATGTAATGGACTTTTCTACTAGGAGCAATGCAATGATCTAGAACAATCCAGAGGGACTTATGAGAAAGAATGCTATTTATATCCAGAGAAAGAACTGTGGGAACAGAAACACAGAAGAAAAACATATGATCAATCCATTTGATGGGGATATGATTAGGGTTTTGATGTTAAAAGATAACTCTATTGAAAATATGAATAACATGAAAATAGGTTTTGAACAATGATACATGTATAACCCAGTGGAATTGCTTATCAGCTCTGGCAAGGGGGAGGGGAGAGGGGTGGAAAAATCATGAAGCCTATCACCATGGAAAATATTCTAACCAAAAAACTTTTTAAAGGCAAGGGCATAGTGAAGAGGTACAATCTATCTAGGTTCAGCTTTCTCTCACCTTCACATGAGCTCACTAGTTTTTATTATTTTATGATAGTATCTAACAGACGCTTTGGGGTCTCCAACTGTGACATCTATTCCAAATAATTTTCATTGATTTGTGGACAGATCGTGGCAGGGAAGAGTATAAGCATATCATAAGATAAAGAACAAAGCTAGTCTGATTTAGCATTTAGGATGTAGCCCTTAGGGAAAGTGACAAAAAGAAAAAAAAAGTGTATTCTTAGTGAATTAATTGGAAAAAAACCCATAAGACCTGAGGTAGAGTCTTAGATCCATTGCCTATTAGACCTTGTACTTCAAACCATTAAGAGGGTTTAAACTCTATCACAATACTAACTGGCTGTGTTATTATCTGAATATCTCTTATATTAATCATTTTATGTTTCACTTTTCTAATCTGCAGAATGGACTTCTTTATAATCCATTTAAATTTGTGACCCTAGGTCACTTAATGCCTCTGAATTTCCACTTTCATAACTGTTAAATGAGACTAATAATAATACTTGTATTAAATAATTCACTACATTATATTGAGATGCAAATAAGACTGTGTATGTAAAACTAAACAAACTAAACAGCATAAATGTGCTTTTCATTCATTGGTACAAATCATGTTAAATTATATCTTATAACAGTAGAAAATTATCTAATACTTTATGTACATTGGATAAACCTTTCAAAACATAAATATTTTCTCTAAATTTGCAGTCTAAAAACATTAGTTTTGGCAACTCAAGTATACATAGGAGGATTATATTTGCTGATCTTCTGCTCCCTTAAAATGTCAGCCCATTTATTTACTTTCTCAGACTGAAAAGAAGCTTTATACTTGCCTTGCAACTAGCAGGAGTATATACAAGTAAATAAACATCTCCCTACTAATCATTATTGGATATGCTATTAGAGTCGCATTGAGAAAAAGCTTCTTTAAGATAGTAAACAATGTGTTTATTTAAGAGTCTCCCTGGGAAACAAACTATATCTGCACAGTGTCTGTACTTGCCTCAGAAAAATAAACAAAAATTCTTGTTCCTTATGGATTTTCTCTGTCTGTTAGCTGTTGTTTTGTTAAGAAAGTAATAGGAAGCAGTGAATATTTGCATTCAGAAAGATCTAGGTTCAGATTGTCCTTCTGCTGCTCCCTATCTGTGAATTTAGGCAAATAGCAATGTTTCTAGAAAACAATTCCTTCATCTATAAAAGGAAGGAAATATGCTAGTACACTTTAACTTTCATCTAAAATATAATTATATATTTAATGTCATGAATTTATTATGATATTCATGTAAAGCAAGAGAGTTTAAGGGCATCAAAGTAAACCAATTGTTATTGATGCTAATATGAATTTTTAATAGTTGAATGTTTGATTCTTCTTAATGAAATATAAATAACCTGCCATTTAATACCCCCCAAAATTTTTGTGACAATCTACTTCCATTTTTTCTACTAAGTTAAAGTGTTATAATACTGAGTATAAGTACCAAAAAAAAAAAGTAAGTATATAATAGTAGGATGGAAACAATACAGGAAAATTTCCTGAAAGGAATGATTTCTGAGCTCATTCTTAAAACTAATAACTAGTAGAGACAAAAGGGAATATATTCCAAACATAGAAAATGACTAGAGTAGAATTATTAAAATTATATTAGTAAGATCTGTCCAGAAGATATCAGATCTAAATCTATGCCTTCTCTCTCCCTGTATATGTGTGTGTATATATATATATATGTATGTGTATGTGTGTATGTATATATGTATAAATATATACACACATACAGATATACACATATTTTATAAACACAAACTCTATTTAATCTATCAACAAGCAAATTTTCCATTGTCAGGCAATATGCTAGTTCACACAAATTTGTGTGTATTATAAGATTAAAAATTAATATCCAAGTATTATTTTCATAAGATTTAATAATGTAATAATAATAATAAGAAGAAAAAAAACCTCACTAAAGAGAAGAAAAAAAAAGTTCCCAGCCTGAAACATCCAGAAAGCCCAGAGCCATCGGAGCAGAGAGCCCCATCAGAGGACAGAGCCCTAGAGGGTGGGGTCTCTAGCAAATTTACTTCCCTAATTCCAGGATACCAGGTGAAGACACAACTCAAAAAGATGTTGGGCAATGCAGCTCAGGTTCATGAAATTTCCACCTAAACATCCCCCCCTCCATGATCCTTTGGAAGACCAGTCTTCCCAATGGACCATTTTAAACATAATTAACTTAAAACTTAAAAAAATTTTAAACTAAAAGTATATACAATATTATCGTTTCTAGTAGGAAATTACAATAATTGGGGGATAAAGGGAAATGAAAGAAAAAGTAAAAAAATAAACAATGTTAGGTTCATTGACAAAAAGTTATTTTGGGGGTAGTACCCTTTGGCATAAGAGTATGCATTCAAAATAAGTGCATTCAATCCCCCCCTAGTTCAAATTCATCATAACTCAAAGTCCACTCTGGATCTTTTGGAGCAGCGTGTGGCCTCTGCAGGCATCTTCATGGAGCCTTCTCCAAAAATTTCACCTTCTGGATTCTGGGAGGTAGTGACTTGTTCCAAATTAAGCTCAAATTCAAATCAAACTTCAGAACAATAACAAAGTCCCCCCTGAGGAGGATAATAACACATTCCTCTTTGAGGAGGATACAGGGATACATATAAGAAGCACAAAGGGATACATGGTCTAGTCATAAGGCGTATGAATCAATTATTAAAAACTTCAAAGAATCCAAAGAAATTAAAAAATAACATCTGAGTGAAATATAAAATATCAAAAACGTGAAAAATTCTAAGAAAAAAGGGGAAAAAATTCACAAATCAGAATAGGTTCTTGTAGCGATCCATGTCTCATAAGCCTGCAATGACAATCACTCACTAACTCACTAACCCAAGTCTGGACTACATTAAGTTGTAACATCATGAAAGAAAATAGAAGAAGAGCTTAGATCTCCAAATAAATGGGAAATAACATTCCCTGGTTTGGCCTTTTTCTTCCTTTTTCCGAGATAATGAAGTCAGAATAATCAATGTTAGGTACTTGATAGAGATTGTGTTACAAGGAAGTCCTGCATTTAGCAAATGTTAAATAGCTGCAACCTCGAGTCTCACACATGATCAAGTCCTTGTGCTCTTTGTGCAGAATGTCATCAATCCCCGTAGGATTGGTTTGCTCTCTTTTACCTTTTGTGCTCAGGGGGTACTTTGCAGGAAAACTTCTGTGCTCTTTGTGGTCTGTTTCTCCTTGAATTAGACATATTCATCAAGCAAAAGTCTCATAATACTTAAGTAATGAGTTGCAGAATACCATAGTACAAAGCTTTTTAGGTACATATTTATATGCTAGGTAAATGGACATCTTAGCTTATTCTATTGCAAAAATAAAAACAGTTAAAAACATTTTTTTCAATACTGTGACATGTGCTTCAAGTATAAAAAGAAAATGAGAGAAAAATCTCAAATACTGTATCACATGCAGGAATAAAAACAGTAATCAAAAATATCAGAAATATATACATTTCACAATCACAGAGGTAAAATATAGAGGCTACTTGCCGAAAAATAAGATTCATTTCCTCTTTAACTTGCCATGAGCTGCAGTGTGAGTGCAAATGAGGTAGATAAAGAGATGGAGGTATAGCAGCAATAATACAAAAAATAAATTTACAAAAAGCACAAAGTGTTACAAAAGGCAAATCAGGTTAATATAGGATTTTTTTTGGAGGTAATATATGTGTTGTTCTATAAGGGTAATTTTTTCAAGTAGAAGGATCAAGCAAATACAGTGCAATGAAATAATACAGATCCAGTAATAGGGAAGTCTTATCATGATCAATAGTCAAATACAATCAGTACAGGCAATTGTTTATTATCAACAGAAGGTACAATCAGTCACATGAGTTGCTGTGTGACAAGTACATGCTACAAGTTCTTTTACATCTAGCAAATCTTAAAGGAGATAGGTTTCAACAAATTCGAAAACACAAACTTCTGTAACGCTGATAAAAATACTCTTTGGGTCAAAAATATCATCCAGAATCCAGTAGATTTCATGGGAAATGCTCCCTCTTGGAAGTCATACAGAGATATCATGCCCCCTAGGAATACCTTCACACTTCTGCTGGTATGAGACTGACACTCTATATGTCTCATCCATTACATTTCTACAAAAGGAGATGTAGGGAATACAAATATTTCTACAGCACTTTACTTCAGTTACCAAATGGACATATATCTTATTACATGCAAATCAAAAGCAAGTAGTCAGAGGCAGTGGGGCTATGAAAATCACTTAAAATCAGTTAGTATTTAGCTAATTAAAGTCTCGAAAGGTTGTGTGCAGGTTGATGGATCACTATGCAAAGTGACAAGTAGGATGGTTAACATCAACAAAAACAATAGAGTCTAAGGGACACCATTTTCTACCCCACATGGAGGTACAGTAGCACACTGAGTATTTCGTGAATGAGATCCATTTAAGATATACTATTGCAGAACATAGTTCAGAAGTTCTGTGTTAAGATGGAGGCAGAGTAAAAAACAGCTGCTTAAATTATCTTAACCAAAACATATAAGACTCCTCAAGGGGACATAAAAAGAAATCCAGATGAATGAAGTGACCCCACAACAGGGCGCAGCATTGAAGGTATGTGGGATTGGGGCATTTCCATGCTATAAGGGGGTGAAACAGCTCTCAATAAAATGCGAGCTGAGCAACCCCTTCCCCCCCACCTACAGGGCCAAAGCCAGCGCACAAGAGTTAGAGCAAGTTTGGGGCATCCATTAAGTCCTTCACAGCTACCTGGGGTCACCAGGACCTGTTCCTGAGAGCAGCAAGACTTAAGACACAAAGAGGCTAAAGAACTCACAGACTTTGAACAAAGACCTTGAGCACAGGCATGGTCGCAGCTGCAGACTTGGATTCTGAGTGCAGGCACGGACTGTGGGTGGGGACCCAGTACAGAGGGGTGCACGACTGTGGAAGCAGAACCCTGAGATTGTTAAAGGAGCTTCTTGCAGAGGCTCAAGCAGGGGGACCACCAGGAAGCTTGACCCTGAGAACAACTAGACCTGAGACCTCAGGAACCCAAAGAGCGCAGACAGATCCTGGCCGTGAGGATAAAGCTGAGAGGGCACTGGGCTAACAAGGGCAAGCCAGAGACAAGAACCCCAGAAGAGAAAGATCAACAAGAAATCTTTAAAACTCAACAAATTTTACACAGAAAAAATCCAGACAACAGAGCATACAGCAGAGGAGAACAAACAAGTAATCACATCCAAACCTTCCCCCCAAAATGAAAACTGGTCACTAGCTATTGAAGAGTTCAAATCTGAGATTATGAGATAGATGGTAGAGAACTGGCAAGAAAATAACAGTTTAAAAGGCATAATTTTGCAACTAGAAAGTGAGGCTCAGAAATCAAATTAATTGATAAGCAAATTGAAGACCAGAAGTGACCGGCTAGAAGCCTTGAAGAACCAAACAGACCAGATTAAAAAGGAAAACCAAAAGATTATAGCCAAAAGCCAGTCTCTAAAGGCTAGAATTGGATAATTAGAAAAAGATGCCCCCAAATCAAAAGAATTGATGAGCAAATTGGAGACGAAAATAAAACAGCTGGAAAACAGGATAGACCAAATCTAAAAGGAAAATCAAAAGAATATAGCAGAAAATCAGTCTCTAAAGACAAGAATTGGGCAAGTAGAAGCGAATGATCACTCAAGACAAGAACAAATAAAGCAAAGTCAAAAGACTGATAAAATAGAAGGAAACATGAAATATCTAACTGAGAAATTAATTGTCACATCAAGAAAACAGATCTAGAAGATATCATTTGACAATCATTGGTCTTCCTGAAAAAGCAGAAATTAAAAGAAATTTGGACTCCATACTAAAGGAAATTATTCAGCAAAATTGCCCTGAAGTTCTACAACAAGAGAGTAATATAGACATTGAAAGGATCCATAGATCACCCTCTACACTAAATCCTGAAAAGACAACCCCCCAGGAATATAATAGCCAAATTCAAGAGCTTCCAAGTAAAAGAAAAAAAAATTGCAAGAAGCCAGAAAGAAACAATCTCCACCAGCAATGCATTAATGTCTCAATTTTGCCACATCCCCTCCAACATTCATTACTCTCCCTTTTTGTCATTTTAGCCAATCTGCTAGGTGTGAGGTGATACGTCAAAGTTGTTTTGATTTGCATTTCAATTATTAGAAATTTAGAACACATTCTCATGTGCTTATTGAGAGTTTTTGTTTCTTTGTCAGAAAATTGCCTATTCATATCCCTTGCCCATTTATTGATTGGGAGATGGCTTGATTTTTTGTACAATTGATCAATTGATTTAGCTCCCTGCATATTTGAGTAATTAGACCTTTATTTGAGTTTTTGTCGTAAAGATTTTTTCTGCAATTTATTGTTTCCCTTCTAATTTTGGTAGCATTGGTTTTGTGTGTCCAAAAATTTTTAGTTTAATGTAGTCAAAATTTTTTATTTTATATTTTGTGATTTTTTTCTAACTCTTGCTTGGTTTTAAAATCTTTCCCTTCTCATAGATCTGACTAGTATACTATTCTGTGCTCACTAAATTTACCTACAGTTTCCTTCCTTATATTCAAGTCAATAACCCATTCTGAGTTTATCTTGGTATAAGGTGTGAGATGTCGATCTAGGCCCAATCTCTCCCATATTGTTTTCCAATTTTCCCAGCAGTTTTTGTCCCAAAAGCTAGGTTCTTTAGGTTTATCAAAAACTGTCTTGCAGAGTTTGCTTACCCCTAGTCTATTCCACTAATCCTCCTTTTTGTCACTTCACCAGTACCATATTGTTTTGATGATTACTGCTTTATAGTACAGTTTAAGATCTGGTACTGCTAAGCCACCTTCCATCATATTTTTTCATTATTTCTCTTGATATTCTTGGGCTTTTGTTCTTCCAAATGAACTTTGTTACAGTTTTTTCTAATTTGGTAAAAAGTGTTTTGGTATTTTGATAGATATGGCACTAAATCAGTAAATTAAATTGCGTAGTATGGTCATTTTCATTATGTTAATGCATCCTACCCTTGAGCACTGAATGTTTTTCCAATTGTTTAGATCTAGTTTTAATTGTGTGGAAAGAGTTTTGTAGTTGTGTTCATATAATTCCTGTGTTTGTTTTGGTAGATAGATTCCTCAGTATTTTATATTGTCTAGGTTTTAAATGGTGCTTCTCTTCCTACCTCTTGCTGCTGTGATGTGTTGGGAATATATCCAAATGCTGATGCTTTATGTGCATTTATTTTTTATCCTGCAACTTTGCTAAAGTTGTTGTTTATTTCCACTAAGCTTTTAGTTGAATCTCTAAGATTTTTTTAAGTAGACCATCATATCATCTGCAAAGGGTGATAGCTTGGTCTCCTCATTGCCTATTTTATTACCTTCAATATCTTCTTCTTTTCTGATTGCTACTGCTAGTGTTTCCAGAGCAATATTAAATAATAGAAGTGACAATGGGCATCCTTTTTTCACTCCTGATCTTATTGGGAAGGCTTCTAATTTATCCTCATTGCATATGATGCTTGTTGATGGTTTTAGATAAATACTGTTTATTATTTTTAGGAAAGGTCCTTCTATTCCTATACTTTCTAGTGTTTTCAATAGGAATAGTGTTGTATTTTGTAAAAGGCTTTTTCAGCTTCTATTGAGATAATCATGTGGTTTTTGTTGGTTTGCTTGTTGATATGGTCAATTATGTGGATGGTTTTCCTAATGTTGAACCATCCTTGCATTCCTGGTATGAATTCCACTTGATCATAATGAATAACCCTCATGATCACTTGCTGGAGTCTTTTTGCTAGTATTTTGTTTAAGATTTTGGCATCTTTGTTCATTAAGGTGATTGGGCTGTAGTTTTCTTTCTATTTTTGATCTACCTGGCTTTGGGATCAGGCCCATATTTGTGCCATAAAAAAGATTGTGAAGAACTCCTTCTCTGCTTATTGTGTCAAATAGTTTGTATAGTATTGGAATTAATTGTCCTTTGAAGGTTTGATAGAATTCACCTGTGAATCCATCAGGCCCTGGCTATTTTTTCTTAGGGAGATCTTTGATGTCTTGTTCAATTTCTTTTTCTGATATGGGATTATTTAAGTATTCTATTTCTTCTATTGTTAGTCTAGGCAATTTATACATTTGTAAATATTCATTGATATCATCTAGATTGCTATATTTATTGCCATATAATTGGGCAAAATAGTTTTTAAAGATTGCCTCAATTTTCTTTTCACTAAAGGTGAGGTCTCCCTTTTCATCTTTGATACTTATAATTTGATTTTCTTCATTTCTTTTTTTAATTAGATTGATGAGTACGTTGTCAATTTTATTTTTTTTCAAAGTACCAGCTTCTAGTCTTATTTATTAATTCAATAGTTCTTTTACTTTCAATTTTTTTTATTTCTCCTTTGATTTTTATAATCTCTAATTTAGTTTTAAATGGGATTTTTAAAATTTGTTCTCTTTTTAGTTTTTTTTTTAATTTGCATGACCAGTTTATTGATCTTTGCCCTCTCTAATTTCTTATTATATGCACTCAATTATATACATTTCCCCCTGATTACTGCTTTAGCTGCATCCCACAGATTTTGATAGGATGTCTCATCATTGTCATTCTGTTCAATGGAAGTTATTAATTATTTCTATGATTTCTTCTTTAACTATCTGATTTTTGAGAATCATGTTATTTAATTTCCAATTAGTTTTTGATTTGGCTGTCCATGTGCCCTTATTGATTATGATTTTTATTGCATTATGATCTGAAAACCTTACATTCATTATTTCTGCTCTTTTGCATTTGTTTGCCATGTTTCTATGCCCTAGTACATGGTCAGTTTTTGTGAATGTACCATGTGCAGCTGAAAAGGTGTATTTCTTTTTGTCCCTATTTATTTTTTCCCATATCTATTAACTCTATTTTTTCTGTTATTTCTTTCACCTCTCTTATCTCTTTCTTTTTTATTTTTTAGTTTGATTTATCTAGATCTGATAGAGGAATATTTAGATGTCCCACTAGTATAGTTTTACTATCTATTTCCTTCCTAAGCTCTGTCAGTTTCTCTTTTAGGAATCTGGACGCTATACAATTTGGTACATTCATGTTGGGTACTGTTATTTCCTCATTATCTATACTGCCTTTTATCAGGATGAAATTACCTTCCGTATCTCTTTTAATCAGATCTATTTTTACTTTGGCTTTATCAGAAAATCATGACTGCCACTACTGCCTTCTTTTTCTTCATTTGAAGCCCAAAAGACATTTACTCCAGCCCTTGACCTTAACTGTGTGTATGTACACCTGCCTCCTGTGTGTTTCTTGTAGACAACATATGTTAGGATTTTGGTTTCTAATCCACTCTGCAATTTGCTTCTGTTTTATAAGCACGTTCATCCCATTCACATTCACAGTTATAATTTTCAGCTATGCATTCCCTAACATTTTGGTATCCTCTCTTAGTTCCACCCTTTCTTCTCATGGTATTTCCTTTTAAACCAATGGTTTGTTTTCAATCAGTCCCCCTTGTCCCCTCCCTTGGTTTACTACTCTTTACACTCCCTCCTTTTCCCTCTTATAATATTTTAACACCTAATGAATTCCCTCCCCCATCTCTTCCCTTCCTTTTAAGAACTCCCCACCCCACTGCCTCCTTAGTTTATCCCTTCTGACTTTATACATAGAGTTAGATCAAATTTGATATCCCAATGGATCTTGCTACTCTCCCCTCTCAGAATTAATTCCACTGAGAGTAAGGTTTAAGTATTTCCTATTAACACTCTCTTCCTCTCCTTCTTATAATAGTACTCATCCCCTACCCTTCCTATGCCCTCTTTGTGTAGTTAGATTATCCTATTTTTCTTATTACTTCAAGTTACCATTGGTGTTATCTTCTATTTCTCCCCACAACTTCCCCCCCCCCCCATATCATCTTAGACCATTTAGTACTCCAACATCTCCTGATTACTAATTCTTCTAATTACTATAAGAGTGAATACAATTTTTTAGAATTACACAAAATATTTCTCCAGATAGAAATACAAATAATTTGATCTTATTGAAGCCCTTGAAGTAGACAATTTAAAGAAAAGAGTTTTCTTTCTTTCCCCTATTTCTTATTTATCTTTTCATGTTTCTCTTGATTTTTGTGGTTGAATATCAAACTTTCCATTTAGTCCTTGTCTTTTCTGTGCAAATACTTGGAATCTTCTATCTTGTTGAATGCCTATACTTTACCCTGGAAGTATATAGTCAGTTTTGATGGGTAGGTGATCTTTGGTTGTAGACCCAGTTCTCTTGCCTTTCTGAATATCATATTCTAAGCCTTGGATCTTTTAGTGTGGAGAATTCCAGATCCTGTGTGATCCTGATTGGTGTTCCTTGATATCTGAATTGTCTCTTTCTGGCTTCTTGTAATATTTCCTCCTTAACTTGGAAGCTTTTGAATTTGGCTATTGCATTCCTGGGGGTTATCTTCTGAGTATTTAGTATAGAGGGTGATGTATGGATCCTTTCATTTTCTATTTTGCCCTCTTGTTTGAGGACATCAGGGCAGTTTTGATGGATAATTTCTTGTAGTGTGATATCTAAATTCCTATGTGTCTCTGATTTTTTTCCAGAAGACCAATAATTCTCAAGTTGTCTCTTCTAGACCTCTTTTCTTGATCTATGATCTTGTCATTGAGATATTTCATGTTTCCTTCTATTTTGTCAGTCTTTTCACTTTGCTTTATTAATTCTTGCTGTCTTGTAAAATCATTGGCTTCTACTTGCCCAATTCTGCCTTTAAGGACTGGTTTTCATCTTTTGGTTTTCCTTTTCAATCTGGTCTATCTGGCTCTTCAAGGCTTCCAGCTGGTCATTTCTGTTCTTCAATTTGCTTCTCATTTCATTTGATTTCTGAGCCTCACTTTCCAACTGAGAAATTCTGCCTTTTAAACTGTTATTTTCTTGCCATATCTCTTACATCTTTTTCACTATCTCATATTTGAACTCTTCAAGAGCTTGTGACCAATTTTCATTTTTGGGGGAAGGTTGGATGTCTTTAATTTTTTGTCTTCCTCTGTTTTCTGTGTTTTTTTTCTGTACAGAAGTTATAAAATGTTGGATCTTTTTTCTTGGCCTTCTTGTTTATTTCTTGAGCCTTGCTTGGCATCATTATGGTTTCTCAGCTAGAAGTCTGAGTAAGGCAAGTCAAGTCTTTTTGTATGGAGTTAGGGAGCAGTTTTTGCCTGAGACTTTATGATTCTCCTGGCTTCCACTATCTGCTAGGCCTTTGCTGTCTGTGGCCCCACTTAGCCTCACTCTTGAGCTCATGGTCTGATCTTCCCCAACCTCCTGGGGTCTGTGGTCTAGCTGGTTTCAGAGTCAAGCCCCCACGGTCCTAGCCAGCTGCCTAGAACCCAGAAATTGGCCCATGCTTGCTCTTCCACCTGAGGTTTTCCCCTCACTCTTAGCAAGCTGCCTCTGCCTTTCTCATCCACACTCCTTTGTCCAAGGTCTGAGCTCTCTTGCCTCCTGGTTTCTCAAGTCTTGCTGCTCCTAGGGGCAAGCTTTTAATGGTGCCACTCAGCTGTGAAGGATCTAGATTTTGTATCCCCTTCTTGCTCTAACTCTGGTGCACATCCTATGACTCTGGTACTATGAGGGGTGTGGGGGAGGGTTGATCAGCTCTCATTTTGATGGGAGCTATTTCCCCTCCTTATAGTGTGGATAGGAGAGGGGTCCTTCATCTCTATTTCATGAGAAATAGTGTTTTCTTCTCTTGGTATTTCAGAAACATGCAAAGAGTGCAAATTGTTTAATTGGATTTGTACCTTGGAGTACACTTAAGATTTGATTTTATGAATGATAACTTTTTGTGTCTTTCTATATAGAATTTCAAAAATAAATTTTCCTAGAAACATAAGGAGAAGGAGGCATTCCAAAAACTTAGTTTTTCAATTGAGCAAAAGCCAGAAGGCTTTCTTACAGAAGAGGATTCATGCTGCTCAACATTGTAATTAGAAAGTTAGATCAAGGGAAAGGTACAAAGAAAGTAATTTTCAATGTATTTTTTTCTATTTATTGTATATTTTTAATTTTTAATTTTCAAAATTTATTATTATTATTATTAGAGGTGGGGATAGGGTAAGTAGTAGGGGTACTCTATCTTATTTTATTTTATATAATGTTACATAATTTTATTGGATTTTATTTGCAAAAAAATATTGATTCTGCCCTACAGGGGTAGAAAGGCAGCCCCTTCAACTTAGCAGGAAAAAAAACAAAATCTGAGTTTTTTTCTGTTTCAATTTTGGTCTCTTGTGATCAAGAGTCAAAACTGAGTGCTCAATAGTGTCCTCTAGTGGCCAAGAGGCAGCATGGTGGGGCAGGGGATCCAGTGGGTGGATTTTAAGGTAATCCCTTGTGCCAGGAACCAAAATGGAAAATCTGGCTGCAAAGATAAGGTGGATATTGCCCCAGAGAGTGAAATTAGAGGTAGGCAGTTACAACTTTAGGGCAGGTAGGGAGTTTAGGAAGCAAGCTGGTATGTGTGGAAATGACAAGTTGGGGCAGCCTACCAGTAACAGCAACAACAAGCAGGAATAACAGCAGGAGGAGGAGCAGGAACCATTGTGAGCAGGCAGCAGTGGCTGGAAGAACAGGAGCTAGGCAGGAGCAAAGGGGCACGATGGCATGAACTTCAGTAGCTTGCAAATAGTAGAAAAGGAAAGGGCCCCACCCAGGCAGTGTCTGGTCAAACCTGGGAGGCAGTGGAGCCTGGAGAGCACAGGAACAGCAGCAGCAGAGCAGTAGCAACAATGGCAGCTGTAGGGTTTGGGTGAGTCTTGGCCCCACCATTGGGGATTGGGGAAGCTCAGTATGTTTACTGAGTGGGCTGAGTCAATAATTCTTGAGAATTTGTGTCCTGAAGTGGTATGCCAAAAATCATGAAAGATTAAAAATTAATATCCAAGTATTATTTTGATAAGATTTAATAAAAATAAACAAAAGGAAAAAATAGTCACAGTAAAGAGAAGGAAAAAAATTGTTCCCAGACCAAACACCTGGGAGAGAGCCCAGAATCATCAGAACAATAAAAGGACAAGTTTGCAAAGGATAGTTTGGAATGTTGAAAAATGATATGATTGACAGTAACATCAGTTGAGACCAGGAGTAGAGGCTTGTGGGAGAAAAAGAACCTTGGAGGAGGTCTTTGGTCTCTGAACTCTGGGAGGGACAGAGGACTCTTGCCCCACCTAGAGATTGAGCAGAGACTATATGAGGGTTTCCTTGGTTATCTCCATACCCACAGACTGCTTGCTGTTCCTGATATCCAATACAACCATTGAAGAAGAGTTCTAATATTTGTCAGTGGCTAAAAGGCGGCAGTGGACCCAGCCAGCCATTGGGCCATTCATGAAAACTCTCTGTTTTGTTCTTGCCTTTCAATAAAGACCCCTTATTATCTTGCTTAGCTTAGTTATCAGAGGTGGGAGAGGGAAGGAGAATTCCTGGTCAAAGCCAGCTGGCTTCACCAGAGAAGAAGGACGTTTATATATTGGGTTAAAATAGGGCCACCTCTCCCCACATCCCTCACCCATCCTAGTTCATAATTACAATAAATTAACCTTTATTATTAGCAGTCAGATAACATGTTCTTGGGAATATTGTAAGTAGAGGGAAGAAGAGGGAATTGGGAAAGGCTGCCTAGCAAGCTTGCCCTTGTAAATTCCAAGGGTGTCTGTCATTCAGCTTTACCCTGGCAAGATAGGATTCAGAAAGGGTTTCTTGGGGTGTAGGCATTTAAGTTAAGCCCTGGAGACGTGTCACCACTAAACAACTGTTATGAGAAGTATAGATGACAACTGGAAGAAATCTTGGACTTCATGGACATTCTATAATGGAATGAAGCCAGGGTTTGAAACAGGAGATGTGGTTTGGCCAAGCTGAGGGAAGGAGGTTTTGGCTGTGTGGTCCAGCTTTGCTAAGTACCCAAGGAGCTAATAGAGTGGGATTTGGATTTCACTGAGAAGATACTTTAAGCAACTATCGTGGCCTAGGTAGAGGAAAGGCCTTGATTATCTGCTGGTGGACATCAGTTTTATCTACCTTACTCCCGAGAGCAGTGATGGGCAAACTATGGCCTGTGGGCCAGATGCAGCCCCCTGAAATGTTCTATCCAGCCTTGGGACATTATTCCTAATCTGATGAATACAGTGAGTAGGACACAATACAATGAAACTTCGAAAGAGTTGCCTTAGAAACAGACTGACAGATGAGCATTTCCTTTCCTTTGGCTCCTTCTTTAAAAAGTTTGCCCATCACTGCCCTAGAGCATTTGTGGATTATCTGGCTGTGTGTAGTTTTTGTTCCTGGTTCCTGTGACATCTGTGATAATCTTGGAGCACCGTGGATCAGTGCAGTGAGAAGCCCACCTTTCCAGCCCTCTCTTATTCTAGTTAGAGGTTTAGTATAGTTTAGACCTTAGTTTAATTAAATCATTTGGGTTATTCCATAGAGTAGTAAACCCTTCCCTTCTACTTCCCTTATATAATATCAATAAACCCAGTTTGTTTGTACTTCCTGTCTCCTCTAAACCATTGAGAACCCACATCTTGAAGTTACCCACTTCACTGGCTTTCCCTGGTTGATAGATTGTCAGTTAGCTGATCAACTGTCATTCCCAAACCTCACCTTCCCATTTGGTTTCTTTGTGCTTACCTGTCAGTTTTTCACTTGTGAGGTGTGGGAGTATTCCCAGTTTGTCTGGCATCTGGTTATTCCCCTATTCCCAGTATTTTCTTTTTCAGTTGGCACCCCAGATGGGACTTGATTCCACAATCCCTTATCTGTTCACTAGCACTTACCATCTCTGTCAGCTACACCCCTTATACAGAGATACCTTCATCATTCCCTCCAGTAAGGGTGAAGAGAGTCTCCCAGATAGACTTCAAACACACAAGCCTATCTGATAAAAATAACATCCTGGGACTCTCAATTAAGCGATCCTTACAACAGAGAGCCCTGTCAGAGCAGAGAGCCCCTGGGGGTGGAATCTAAAGCAAATTTATTTCCCAAACACAAGGATGCCAGGTGAAAAGGCAACACAAAAGGAGGTGTTATGTGGAGATGCAAAGCATGGAATCCCTGCAAAGATACAGGGACTGCCTCACCCAGAATTCCAGGGGACCCCCCTGGAGAACTTTGGGTGAGGGGGCAGTTGAGAAGGGTTTGAGACAGTTAATTTGTGGAGGTTGAAGTGAGCAGACACCCTGCTTACTTCTCCAGACTTGGGGATTCACCTGAGGTGGCCATTATAGCATAAGCCAGTGGTTTCTACTCATAGGGTTAGCCTGTTTGTTAATATTATTCTTCATTAATATCAATATATAATTACCTAGTGATTTAGTGATTAGATATGTAAATTATCTAACAAGTTCAATTAGGTGCCTTCATCCCCTCCTATGAGGAAGGGGGAAGGGCAGCTTCAATCTAACGGTTCAGGGTCACCTTTCATTATTCTAAAACCCTCATTAACCCCTCTAGTTTACCTTGTTATTTCCTAATATAACATTTACCTTCAAATCTGTGCCTGGGTAATTATTTGGGGGATACTCACAACTCAGTCTGGACATCTAGTTTGAATCCTGTCTGCTGCCAGTTTAAGATCATCTCAGTCCGCAACAGTTATAACTACCTTCTATATACTCATCTAACTGAACTGTAAGGAATATAAATTAAAGAAAAGGAACATCATTCGGGTTTCAGCCATAACAGAAACTTACCAGAAGAATCTCATTCCTGCTTTCATTACAAACTGAAACCAGCAACTGTTTAGGGGGTAGGGGTTTGAGAGCCAGGAGTGTTTAGCCCCCTCCTTTCCTCACTGAAGCCTGTCAATCTCTGGCTCTTGACTTGAAGCTCTAATATTGGCCCTGACACATTATCTGCTTCTCTAAATTATCTGTTATTATCATCATAACAGATGCTAGGCAATGCAGCTCAGGTGCATCAAATTTCCACCTACTATATATGTGTGTAAATATATACATACATGATATACATGCATATATGCTTACATTATTATACATTATTATCTGTACATATATGTATGTGGAAAGGCATTAAATGTGCATACATATTTTAAAAAGAGTTGAGGTAGAGAGAGCCATATGGGATAGTGCTAGATACACTTAGGAATCTCCCTGAATACCCAGCCAGGATCTTCAGGTATTCTAACCTCTGGTTAATGAGAATGAAGAAGAATCACTTTCTCTCACTGGGCTAGTTGCACAAACACCTTGGAGACAATTGATATATAAATTCAGTATCTCTTTTATTATAAAAGGAGATACAAAGTAAGGATCAGAACAAGGGGTCCCTAACTCTAAGGGATCTAGCTATTCACCCAAAAACCCTTTGTGTCCCTTGCAAGAAGGAGTCTTTAAGTCTTCCAGCTAACTTGCCAGCTCCTTAGTTCTATCTAGGTTTTACCCCAAAGCTGACTACACTACCTATCTATGACCCACAGTAGTTATTTTGATTTATTTCAAAAGCTGTCTCAAAAACCCTTTTAAATTGCTCTCAAATGACTAAGTCTACCCCAGGGGGTCTGACCCCCAAGGTAAAAACCTCAAAGCCAATATGAAAGGATTTTTAGATAAAACCCTTCTGGAAAGCATTGCAGGATGATCAGATCCTTTTCTAGATATTCCCAGTCAAACAGAGTACCTCCAACAATGATTTAGGGGTTTCTCCTTCTCCATAGTCAGGTTGAGATAGCTAAGCTCCAACAAGATGCCTTTCCTACCCCTTTCTGGACAGGAAGAGTCCAATCTCCTCTTACAGCAATCCCTGATTTTCCCAGTTGTCTCTTCCAAACTGTTCCTCCTCTGCCTTCTCCCTGATGAAATCCTGTCCCTTGAGTTCCTAGTATTTGCCTTAAAGACAGCCTTCCACTTCTCTTAAATTTTATCCTATCTCTATCCTTTTCCCATTACAATATACACTCATAAATACATATATGTATGTGCTCACATATTTGAAGCTATACATGGATATTTCTACTACAAAATGTTTATGTAGATGAATATCTGTAAACATGTTTACTTGTGTGTGTGGTTTTAATGTATATGTGAAGTTCCTAGGAAGTAGAGACTCTATCATTCTTTGAACTTATTTCTCAAATATAAAGGAATATAAGAAAGACCTCCTAAAAGTGTTGGAATTTTAACTGAGCCTTTATGTGAACTAGGGATTCTTGGAGGGAGAGGTATGGGATGAGTGAATTCCAGACCTGGGAGACAGAAGAGGTAAGAAAAGTCATATATGGAGAACAAAGGTGTCAGTTTGGCTTTTGTGTAGAATATATGAAGAGGAGTAACACTATAATTAGTCTGAAAGTAAATGGCTATGTTGTGGATTCATTCAGTCAATAAGCATTTATTTATCTCCATCTATGTGCGAGGCATTGTGCCTCTGCAAGCATAATGTGGATATAAGTTTGTACTTTATTCTAAAGCCATTATGAAGTCCCAAAAATATTGAGTGTGTCATGATATGGTTGGATATATACATTAAGAATATTAATTTTGCACTTAATGTGCTAAACATAGATAAAGAGATGTTAATGAGATTCGAAAATTATGTTGACAAACTGAATAAAGCAGAACCAATAGAACAGTGTACACAGCAATAGCAATAAAGTATGATAATGAACTTGTGAACGACTTAACTTTTATCATCAGTTCAAGAATCCAGAACAATTCTTGGAGACTCATGATGAAAAATGCTATCCACCACCAGAGAAAGAACTGATGGTGTCTGAATGCAGATTGAAGTATGCCATTCTTTACTTTATTTCCTGCATGAATTTTTCTCTAGTGTAAGTAATATGTATCTTCTTTCATAATATGAGGAACATGCAAATTTACATTATATGTTAACACATGTATAACCTATATCATTACTTGACATGTGACATCACAAAATGTCAGAAAATTATTTTTACTGTATTAACAATGTTAACAATGAAAATTAAATTGAACTAAACAGTAGAAAGTCTTGAATAATGAGTTCTTTCTGTTTCCTTTGAAAGTATCAAGAATTCCAATACAAATCATTAATACAAAATCTTTGCCTATTAAATCAATAGTATAGTGATTAACATAACCATAAATTTTTGAGAACAAAATGTCAAGAAAGTCTTTGCATCCAAAAGCACAATCTTTGTAAGATTCCCCCAACTCCCAACAAATGCACATGCATTTCTAGTAGTGAGAATAATTTTAAATGATATGTTGGTGACAGAATCTATCAAGGGGAGTATTTTATTTGGGGACCATCTTTTGGGGATAATCATCTTTATCATTTGCTCCAATGTGATTTTGAGTTGTTTCTAAGGAGAATGATGTATAACACCTTAGATAAAAATAACACCTGAAATATCTATTTTACAAGATTATTATAAAGACCAAATATAAAAATACATGTGAAAAAGAGTATAGACTTTTCATTTAATCAGTATAGGGAAAAGTCAGATGAGTCAACTCTATCTGCCAACAAAAGGCAATATTTTCTTTGTAAATTTAGTGTATTAGAAAGTTGTCTAGAACACTGAAAGGCTAAATGACTTCTCTGTTATTAAATTATTTGTATATGCCTTATGTGGGACTGACATATATGAAGCTAGTAAGGTCGTCCTTATTTCAAAGCTATTCTCATTGACCACACCATGACATATCCCATAGATCATAATAATACTTAAAAAAAGCTTCCTCACAAGGCTGTTATATGATAGGTTAGTTTAATACACAGCATTTTGCAAATATAAAATAATACATCAATGACAATTGTTTCCACACTCATTCTCATAATCAAATATCAACATCTTTTCAATAGTGCAGAATATGTCCCTAATTTTACCACACACATTATTATTGTTGCTATATCCCCCTAGTCAGTATTAGTTTGTGTACAATATCTTAAAAACTTACTGAATTTCTTAGATCTCTAAGTAATTTCCAAGGATTTTCCATTATGGGGGGGGGGAATATTCAGGGTATGTGATAGCCATTTATTGGCACTTAATAACAAGAGAAAGTAAACAAAGGAAATCATAAAATGGAAACAGTAAAAAGTAGATTTGAGGAGAAGGCAGTTAATGAGTTAGAGTTTTGCCATGATACCAAGGTTAACAATTGCCCTACCACAGAGGAAAAAATAACCCCTCAAATTCATACTAGGATGTTTATGAGGAGTAGTATCAATAAGAGTAATGTAAGAGCCAGAAGTTGTCAGCATATTAATTTTCTATCTCACTTTTTAAGATTACCTTTTACAATTCTATTTGTAATTTTTATTACTTGGTTATAAAATTAGAAGTGAAGCTCAGGTTTCAAAAACAAATCCAACATCTTAGTTCATTGCTTAGAGTAAAGCTGATTGCCATATTTCTTTACTGAACCAAACCAGAAACATCACTCAAATTGAAGAGATAATTATAAGAAAGGGTTGCTTCATAGATTAAAGGGACTGCTTCAGTGAAATAAAAGGTTAATTTCCAAATCATAGCTTTGGTTGACATGAAAAATAAGGGAATTTGTTAGGAAGAAAACTCATATCAAAATGCACAATTGAAATGAAATTCTATTTAAAGGCAAAATGGCCATGTTTTATTTGCTTATTTTGCCTTAAATATAATCTGTTTAGTATTTTAACCACTCCAAAATAAAGTAAGCCAAAAAACTTTATTCCTTTCTTTCACACTCTGAAGAAAGAACGGTTAACCAATCTGTCATTTTTTGGGAAAAAAAGCTGTTTTAATAAAACATATTTTTTCAAAATAGTTTTATATAAACATAGTGTTAGAATGTTATAAATTTTACAGATTTGAGAAAACTTTCATTGCCCTGGTCATCCAAATATTTTTTAATGACAAAACCCTTTACCTTGTGAAAATCTCAGTTAAATGCTAATCAATCAATTTATTTAAATCATATTTTAAAAATCATTTAAATCTAACAATATTATATACTTGTGATCAGTTTGGAGCTGTAAAAGAACTTAGAGATCCTCTAGATAATTATGAGGAAATTGAAGCCTAGAACAGTGATGGACAAACTATTCCCTTCCTAGTCACTCCAGAAAATTTGATGGGGCTACTATTTCTTCATTGATGGAGAGAATGGAGCTAGAGTGTGTATACATACGCATATGTGTATATAGCTATAAAGAAAGAGAGTATATATTATTATTGAAAAATTTGAAAACTGGTTGTTTTCAATTGTGTGTGTGTGTATATATATATATATATATATATATATATGTATGTATATACACATATATATATATATACAACAACCAGTACTTTGAAAACAAACTAACAAATAACAATGATGATACTCAAATTATAGGCATGATATACTTCTGATTTGAATTGGTACTTTTAATATTTTCTCTTGCACTTAGTTATAGGAAAAGAGAATTCATTATACGATTCAAGAAAATTATTATACTTTTTAAATCCAATCTTATGTGATTAAAGGTTAAACACTGTTCACATTCAAAATGCCTATAATGCTAAATATAGCTACAAATATTTTGGGTCTCCTCAGATTCTGGATCCAACCAAAGGATATTTGTTTTGGGTTATGATATTTAGAACTTGTGATAGATCCACTCAAGCTTGTATTTTGGATTTATTTGAATTTTGGCTTACTTATGTGTAAGCACCTCTGTCTAAATCTGATCTAATAGGGGAGACCTACCAGCTTTCTAACTGGTACCATTCTACCAAATTACCTAAGAAATTTATTTCTAAAGCCATTTCGAATTCGGTGGTCTGTTCTAGTGAACAACAATTGAAGATTATTGAGGAGAATGATACAGTCAGACTGTTCTATGGATTCTGTAGCTCTTTTGAAGCTGTGTATAGGGAGAGAGTATTGAGACAAGAAGAACAAATAAGAAACTCATCCCATAGTCCCAATGAGAGGTAACGAGGATCTGAACTAGGATATCTATTATCTGAATGGAGAGAATGGAAGGTAAAGATATTGAATTCTCTTCTGGGTAGGTCTTTTGAGATTTCAACATTCAGATTCATTTGTCCAGTATATTAAATCTGAAGCTCAGGAGAGATATTAGGGCTAGAAAAATAGATTTAAAAGTAATCATAGATATGAAGAGCCACGGGAATTGATGTGTTCAGTGAAAGAGTATTACCAGGAATAATATGAAGCATTGTTACAATACCAGGAACACTCAAGGAAGTGTTTTGCCTTTTACTTGTTTTGTGCTATATCAGCACATGAAGGAAAATATCAAAATATTAAATCTCATTTTTCTCCTAGTAACAACCCATCCAGATTAAAGACATTCATTTTTTGTGACTAGTTAAATTATAAAATAAAAAAGCATTGACACTTCAAATGTGCTAGAATAAGTTGATAATTCTGAATCTGTTGAGTTCTAATATATACCCTGTGTCTCTGTGTCCCTTGTCTCTTTTCTGTCTTCGTGTGTGTGTGTGTGTGTGTGTGTGTGTGTGTGTGTGTTCTCCATGGGAATTATACTGAAGACATAGCAAGTGGAGAACATGTGGTAGTGGGAAATCTTCCAGGTTTGAGAAGTTAGAAATCTGTCTCAATTTCTTTTTGTATGCTAATGATTATGTCAGGGACCACTTAACTGATGTCTAACCTTGTGTTATGCAAACAAACAAACAAATAAAAGCAAATAATCTTTGTGCTCCAGCACTGCTAAAATTTACTAACTTAATGAATCCTGTTCTCTTCAGAAGTATCTAAATAGAATAGTGGATAAAATGCTGGAGCAGAAGGTTCTTTTTTCAATCATGTCTGTTCTTTTATAATTCCATTTGGAGTTTTAGCAAAAGTTCTGAAATGGTCTTCCATTTCCTTTGCCCATTCATGTTATGAATTAGAAAACTAAGCCATATGGAATTAAATAACTTGTCCGGGGTCACCCTAGTAAACATCTGAGGTCTGATTTGAACATAAGACTCTAGCCACTGCATCACCGAGCTACCCCAAGAAGTTAGAAAGCCATTAAGTCAAATCCAGCCTCTAATATTTACTAGTTGTGAGAACTAGTACAAGTCACTTAATCTCTTTCTGACTCAATTTCCTTTAGTATAAAAGGGGAATGATAATAGTGCCTACTTCACAGTGTTTTTGTTGTGTATCACAAACAATGTCATAATATTTGTGCAAAATATTTAGCTCAGTGCCTGGCATATAGTAGGTACTAAATTAATGCTTGTTCCATTTCTTTTTTTTTTTTTTTTTGCCTTTTCTTTCCACTGGCATTTTTACAATTTCCCTTTATTCTAAAAATCAAACATTTTTATAAGCCAGAAGGAACTAGATTTTGAGGGAAAATTAAAGAGTAAGCTCTCTGGGGAATTGCTGAACAAGTTATAGTATATTGTTATAATGGAATACTTTTGTGCCATAATAAAGGTTAAACAAGATAATCACCAAAAATACGTGGAAAATTTTATATTAAGTGACACAAAATGAAGTGAGCAGAACTAGGAAGATGTTCTATACAATAACAACAATAATGTATGATAATTAACAGTAAATATATATATATGTGTATATATATATATATAATTAGTATTAATAACATAGAGACGTAAGAGTGCCCATGTGATAAAACAAAACATTCTCAAAGAATGATCCTTCCTATGTAAAATGCGGCTAAGGTCCGAGGCTATGTACCAAACAAAAGGAATAAAGATCAAAGGCAAGCTTACACTCTGAAAAGTTACCAGGGTAGGAAGTGCAGACAAAAGGCACAGCTATAATTCTGAAGTAGGAGAGCCTTCCAATGAGCTGGTGGAGGAGTGCTAGCAACGGTCTGCTGAGCCTCCAACCAGAATCAGTCCTATAGCTGAGTCCCTCAGATGCTAAANGGTCTGCTGAGCCTCCAACCAGAATCAGTCCTATAGCTGAGTCCCTCAGATGCTAAATGTATGGGTCAGTTATCTATAAAATGAAGACTAGGGGAGCAGTAATTATATTGAACTGAGCACATAGGGAGCTAAAGTTGCCAGTCAGGGGCCTTGAGCTAGCATATAAATCTTTAAAGAATGAAACATTTTATTCTCAAAGAAACCAGTGTCAGGATCATAGATAATAGAGATCAGAATCAAAGAAAGCCTTAATATTTTCTGTAGAACACAGAGACTAGTTCCAACATAAAGTCCCATTTCAAGTAATAAAGTTTCACACAGAAGGAAAACATTTGATTCTTCACTTGTTTATATGAGTATTCGATGAGGAGTTTTGTTTTTTTAAAGATTACTACAAAAATGAATAATATGGAAATAGGTGTTGAGTGATAAAACATATATAACCCAGTGGAATTGCTTGTCATCTCTGGAAGAGTAGAGGGGAAAAAAGGGGAGGGAAAGAATATGAATCATGTAACAATGGAAAAATATTTAAATTTTTAAAAAATTAAAGAAATAAAATTTCAAAATGAGAGAAAAAACAAAAGATGCTGAAAACAAAGAGTTATAATGGAGCCAGGAACATGGAATGCACAAAATCAGCAGAAGAGAATGAGCCCATGATATCTAAAAGCAAAGCTTCCAAGATAATCATAGCTTAACTATTCTGTCAATAAGAACTCTAATAAGTTTGCAATTCTTCATCCTGTCTTGGATATCCCAGAATAACTTATGACGAAATATCCTAATAATAAGAAAGCAACAATAGGAACAACCTATACCTTCTTTTCATAAGTACTGTAAAGCAGAGCCCTATCACCAAGTCTGAATTTAGGAAGAAGCCTGGAAGAATGAGCAAACAAAAAAAGAACCCCACCATAACAAACTAATATGATAGTAGGGAAGCTCAACACACCAACTCAGGAAAAGAGAATGAATAAAGACTGAGAGAAGAAAAAAAATATAGTTTGAAAAAAAACTGAACTAGATTTTCTGTAAGAAATCAAGCAAGTTTCCTTATAAAGAATTTATTTTTAAATAAAGATGAGAACACATGAGTGAAAAAATGGAAAAGAAATAGGAACTATAAAAAAGAAATGGGAAGTAAATTAATACTTTGACTTGAGGTTCAAAAGCTTGCCCAAGTGACAAACTTCTTGAAAATTTGAGTGGGGCAAATAAAAGTCAATAGTTCCATGAGGCAATAATAAATATTAAAACAACACCAGAAAACTGAAAATAAAGAAGAAAATATTAGGCATTTATTTTATAGAAAAAATAACTGACTTGGAAAAAAAGGTAGAGAAGGAAGAAAAAATAAAAATCATTGGTCTACATGAACACCATGACCAAAATAAATAAAAAATAAATATAAACAATGTGTTTTAAGAAATATTAAAAGAAAAGTTCCCAGGTCCCCTAAAACCAGAAGACTAAGTGGAAACAGAAAAAAATGTACCAGCCATTCCTCAAAGGAACATCAAAATAAAAATTTCCAGGATCATCAAAACCTCAATCCAGATTTTTCAGGTCAAATAAAAAGTAGGGAAAATAATCTGAAAGAAATAATTCAAGTAACCAAGGAGCCACAATTAGGAAAGCAAATAATTTAACATCTATCAATGAGAGGCTATTTTGGAAAACATTATTCTAAGAGAGAAATTCTATGGGTTTCTAGCCAAGAATATCTTACCCAACAAAAAATAAGTATAATGCTACAAGGGAAAAAAATAAGCTGTAAGGAAATAAAGGGTTTCCAAGCACTACTGTTGAAAAGATGAAAGCTGCAGAGAACATTTGAAGTCAAAACAAAGAAGTGAAGAGTATGGTAGGAAAATTTTTTGATTGAAGTCTCTTCTTGCTCCTATGTTAAGAGTAAGACTATAGTAGAAAAGAGACTGGCTCAGACTATTTGACACCACTCTAAAAAGAAGATACTGTCTCAGCCTCTATTTTGAGGTTTCAGAAATAATTCTTGGAAGCTTAATAGTCACAAAACATAGAGGATCTCCTTCTACTAATTGTTACCAAAAATGCATATCTTCATCTCCTACTCTTGCTTTTGGTGAAACCTTATTTTTCTGTGCAGCTTATGTATTCATATTCTATTTAATATTGTTAAAACTGAAGACCAGTGTTCTCTGACATTTTTATAAAGATGACCTTACACTCTGAGAGTTATAAAACTCCACAGATAATTATCTGTAAATAATTTATTTGATGATTGACAACAAAACTAATCAATAGACTTTCTGATCATTAAAAATATTTTTTAACTCTTACTTTCCATATTAGAATCAATATTAAGTATATGTTCCAAGGCAGAAAAATGGTAAGGCCTAGGCAATGAGGGTTGAGTGACTTGCTCAAGGTCATACATCTAGGAAGTGACTGAGGCCACATTTGAGCCCAAGCTACCTCCCTTCTCTAGGTCTGCCTCTCAAACCACTGAGTCACTTAGCTGTGCCCCCTGTGTGGAGTGGAATTCTGGCGAGGCTCATTCCACCATGAATCACTCTAATGAACAGACAAGAGACTTGATAATGGCAGAATTCAAGTGACTTTATTCAGAGGTGGTGGGCATAGAGTGAGGGAACACTGCCGGGGGGAGAGGTAGCATCCTCACAGGAAGGGAGAGACCAAGGGTGAGGGAACACTGCCTGGGTAATGGCAGTATCCTTCTGGGGATGGGGGAGAGAGAGAAAGTGGCTCGACAGTCTGAGAGGATGAAGAAATAGTGGGTACGGATGCCCAGATTTACTCAGATTTTATAGGGATCCAATACAATGCTATCTCCATTTTCTCATCTTCTGTATCTTGTTCTATCTTCCTACCTCTATGCTTCTTAATCTTTCCCCATGCTTCTGAGTGTCTATTCTTTATCTTCCAACATTTCCAAGAGTATAGGAATATTCCTTAGGTTTGTAAATTTTAGTTGAGTCAGGTTTTTAGGCTTGTCCAAGGATTTATCAGGTGGCAGCATTGCAACAATTCAGGCTAAAACACTTTTTGAAACATTTCTTGGACTATAGCATTGCAACAATTCTTGAATTTTAGTAATCATTTCTCAGAACATGTATTTAAGATTATAACTTGTAAGTTTTGAGATTTCTTACATAAAAATTAGGACCCCAAAACTCCTCCCACAGGAATAGAAAAAGGGGGGCTTTATAGCCACATTTGAGAAGAATCTCAAAGGCCTATATATATATATAACTTGTTGGGGAGAGGGTCTCTTCTGTTCTTCAAAAGAAGAGATTGATATCTCCTAGTGGAGGGTACTTAACTTCACTATTATTCTATAGGGAATTGCCAGTCTATGATTATTAATAATACTTAGTGTATATTGGGGAATGATGTACTATTTCATCCCACACAGCCTCCAACCCAGATATTTTTAATCTCATAATGACATAAAAATAAGTATGAATGAACAATGATGAAGGACTAGATAAGAAGACTAAACTACTTATGTACATGGAAATGATACTTGTTTCCTCTGTACCCTATCATCATCGGGGTCAAATAAGTAAATAGAAATGGCTTAGGAGTGCTTCTGTTACCATCTCAATGATCTCAAAAAGAGAATTAAAAGTGAAGCAGGGTATACTAGCTGGAAAAGGAAAGGAAGGTTAGGGTAAAATAACATCATTAGGGTGCAAATATAGACATCTATACAAATAAGAACGAGGGGTGGAGGTGAACTATAGACACTTGAAGCCTGCCCTTATCTGAAATGCTCTAAAGAAAATAAACAAAAAAAAAACCCCGGCAGGTACAGAAATATATTTCATTTACCATGGAAAAAAAAAAGGAAGGCAGAGAGAGAATTAGAGAGAGAATAGATTAAGGGAGGGATTTGTCATAAGCAAACCAAAAGTTAAAGATATAGAGAAAATATTTATAAAATATAAAAGTTATTATTTATTGTTTATTTATAAAGATTTATATTTATGTTTGATGTGACAAAGAATGGGAATGTAAGAAATACCAATAAGTTGGCGAATGGACAAGTTATTTTATATTAATGTGATCAAAGGCTCTTGAGATGAAATCTTTTCAGTTATATAAATTATATGCTTATCAGTATAATTCCCTGTCACAATATCACAATTCTAGAGGACAAATGATATAACCACTACCAAAAACATGATAGAAAGATGAAGGACTCAGAAAGCAGGATGAGATTAATATTCTTTTCAACATGATTAATGTATAAATCTGTTTTGATTGACTATACATATTTGCAATAGTTTTAATTCTCTGGTATTCTAATTTTCTATGAAGGGGTTGTTAGGCAAAAGTTGGAAAGCAGATTTTTTTTCTGAATAAAGCAATACATTGAAATCCTAATAACAGTAATAGTCACCCAGTGTTGTCAGTTAATCTGGTTAATTAATATCATCTATCATTATCATTATGATAATATAATGTTGGTACTAACATCTGACAGAATAGACATTCAAATGTTCCATCTTCTGAACTTATGTTAATAACAATTACAAGTCCTGAAATTTGTTAAGAAACAAGATACTTTTATATATAAGCACTGTACTTTGATGAAAATTTTACCTAATTGGAATGATTACCTTTTTGGAAGTGTTATAGGTGGAATGGTGATATCGGATAGGGCCTGATGGAGAGATGGCCCAAGGTCCTGTGATGGTGCAAGGACCTGAGCTGAGTGCAGGTGGGAAGCCTAGGTGACCACCAGGTCCCACAAAGTATTTGAAGCTCAGCTAAACACCCAACTCCCACCTAACAGTGCCCAGGAATAAGTGATCAAGTGAGAAGCTGTGAATTGGATTACACGACTTCTCTGACTGCTTTTCCTGAGTTTGGATTGATGGATAAAGCTATGGACCAATGGATAACACGGATGACTGCGATTTGACTTTGCTTGAGCAATCCCTTCCCTCAGACCCAAGGAGAAGATTATTGATCCTTAGGACAATAATGACCTTCACCTAAGTAGACTTTTAAGATTTAATTATAACAACTCAGGGAAAGGAACAGGGTTTAAGAAAAGAGGTGCTGGGAAAACTTCACTAAACTATTGATGATCGGTTTGTCAATCAAGGGCAATCAGGTGGAAATTGTCTACTGGACAAGTTTCCATCTCTGTGGCACTCTGGCCAGGCCAGGCTCCTTTGGCCTTAACCCGATTCATTGAGTCTTGATGTTGTTCTTCTTTGATGTTCAGAAGTTGAGGATGTGATGAGTATTGGAACAGGATGCAGATAACCTAAGTAGGTTTGGTTTGGCCTACCCGCCCAACCACTCAGGTCCCTTCTAAGGAATGAGAGACTTTCTTGTTCCAGTTTCTCTCTTTTACATCCTGGCAGTAATTGCTTTTTGCCCTCTGGCTCATGGCATCTGGATTGGTTCTAAATTCTAAAATTGTTGGTTGTCACTCATCCTGGTCTCCATTTTGCATGGCAAAATGATATTATGAAAGTCTAATTACAAAAAAAAAAGATTTTAAAGTATTTTGTTCAAGAATCTCTTGATGAAATGTGAGCTCCAGTGACATATATGTAATTTCAACTTACCCTACAACTGGTATCCTTTTTTCTAATCAGATCCTTCTCTTTGATCCACATTTATTTTCGTCCTCATATTTTCATTCATATTGATCTCCTAAAAAATGTCCTTCTGTCTCCCTGTTGAAATTCCACCAGTTCTACAAGACCAAACAGTTCTTGCTTCTCCATTTCTCTGTGTCCTTTCCCAATTTTTCCCACTGCTGTTGCCTCACCACTCTAATTATCTATTTTTTTTCTTTTGTAGATAAGTATATGTTGTTTGTCCCAAAAAAGAACAAGCTATTTAATGGCAGGGAATCTTTTCTCTCCTGTTTTGTCTTTGTATCCCAAGCACCTAGCTCAATGACTGGCATATCGTAGGTATTTAATAAATGTTTTTTTGTTGATTGATTGAAAGTATTGTTGTTCCTGTCCAAAAGAATATGTTTTATTCTTTGTAGTGCTACTTGTAAATTAACTGTTTGAAGTGCTTCCAGATTCTTTTAAAACATAAATACTAATAAAGAGAACTAAATATAGTATTTAAGTGATATGAAAGATAATTAGGTACATGATAGGAGCAAATCTCTAAGTTATTAATCTTCCCTTTTCCAAGGTTTGCCATTTTTTGAAGAGGAAAATATGGAAAAGGTATCAGAGAACTTATAAGAAGGTATTCCTTAATTTTCCTAGGTTGTCTATACCAAACAAAAGTCCTATAGTGAAAGACTCAAATTGACCTCTGTCACAGTGATATGAACAACAAAAGGGCATATCAGAAATATTACAGGGATAAACTAGAAATTAGATGCCTTCTTATTTAGCTGATCTTTTTCACAGCTGCATTTCATAGTTCTCTTTGAATTATGGCCCAATTTAAAGAAGACATTAGCTTTCTGCAATGTCTGCAAAAATGTCCTTCTGCCATAAAGCATTAAAACATCTTATATTTTCCTGAGGGAAATATTATTTCTCAATTTGTTATTGCAATAGCTGAGACTATAGCAGTGAGGGATAATCTCAGAATAGGGAATAAAATTATAGATACTTTTCCCTGTAATGATAAATGTTTTGCCATAAGAATGCATTTATCCTTCTTCAACAGTAGAATCAAATAATTTCAAAGCTTATTCTTGTCAGATACAGCTAAATGGTATCTGCATCTCAGTTTATAATATCAGATTTAAGATCTCAATTACAAAAACATAAAGCTTATTCAGTTCTGGTGATGATAAGACAGTAATGGGAGCATTTCTGAAAGAATCACCCATAATGACTTTTTTTCAGTTTTGTTTTTAGGGACTCATGTCTTTTTCATTAATTCAATAATTAACAAGTAAATACCACACGTATAAGTTTTCAGTAAAACCTGAGTATATTTCTGTCTCCTCTCTATATTGTAGATAATAAATGTTAAATTGACAATAATATTGATAATGTCTTGGGCTTAAAGAGTCCTTAACTTTCTGAGGTCAGTAACAGTTACACATGTGTATATGTGTATGTTTATACACACAAACACATATATTAATGCAGACATACACAACCATAGAAATATACTCTCATACATACATAGAGAATTTAAAACAATTTAAAAATGTTTTTTTTACATGTAATTGTGAAAGCTTAACAAAATTAATAGAAAATAATTATAAAATATAAAATAAACAACAGAAATTATTTGGACTTTCTAATATACTGATTGCTTAAATTATTATTATTATATATACATTGACAGCTAATTATGAATTTTGACCTATTAGTTATTTGTTACACTCAGAACACAGAAGTTAATTTAAAATCAGGAAACCTAGCATCAGATTTTACCATTAGTATTTAAAAGCTAGGTAAATTTAGCAAAATCATATCATATCAATGTCTCAGTTTACTTATTTAAAAACTGATATGAGAAATTATATATATATATAAGTAAATGTCTTAGATATTTAACTTATTTTCCATTTTTTTTCTGTCTTCTGTAAGGACATGAATAGTCATGCCATGTTTATTCATGTGGACTTTAACGTTGGTTTTCAAAAACGGATTATTTTATAATAGAGAATATAAACATCAAAACAGCAGTAATTTTTATAACAATATTATTGCAGAGGTACAGTAGTACAGGGAAAGGGAACTGGAAGGAGACGCCAGCTACCCTTCCTCCCACTCAAGCAGTCACCTAAGTGCTTGTTCTCAAGTATTTCTAGTACACTTTTTTTTTGGCTTGGTGAAGCCTTGTCAGGGAGATTTAGGGAAAAAAATCTAGGAGAGAAAAAAGGGACTGGGAACATATTTGCAGCGACAGGAAAATTCATTTTTTAAAAATGATTAGGTAGTTGAGAAGGAATACTTATTGTCTTCCTATTCTATATACTTTCGCTTTCTTGGTTGTTGTTAATACCCTCTCAATCATCCAGTCAGTCATTAAACATTGATTAAGTGCCTACTGTATGCCAGGCACTGTGCTAATAACTGGAGATACAAATGTGATAAAAGAAAGAGTCCCTGCCCTCCAAGAGCTTACAGTCTAATGGGAGAAGACAATATACAAAAGGCAGCTAAAAAGAAGAAGGGGTTGGGGGCAAGGGCTGAGAGATGCCCCAAAGTAGAACAGCTTGATGAGAAATGAGATGTTATGAGCTGAGCGTCTTCCTTATTAGAGAATTTGAAGTTCTTGCCTCCACCCTTAAAGCAGAT
Organism: Gracilinanus agilis; assembly: GCF_016433145.1. Taxonomy (NCBI): domain Eukaryota; kingdom Metazoa; phylum Chordata; class Mammalia; order Didelphimorphia; family Didelphidae; genus Gracilinanus; species Gracilinanus agilis. The sequence continues at coordinate 233,854,626 of NC_058130.1, forward strand.
GGATAGAGAGGTGGTGATGAAGTGAGTACCCAAGCTAATGGGATCTTGTAAGATGATCATCCAGGCTCAGATATTGGAATAATATTTATTTGTTTCATCTCCTTCACCTCCCAGGTCCAGTCATTTGTCAAGTTTAGCTTATTCCCCTTCCATAGTAACTCTCATATCTGCAGACTTCTTTCTACTTAGAATGCTACCAGCCTATTTCAAATCTCTAGTCTCTCTCAACTTGCTTTCTCTTCCATTTCCCAACTGCCAGTCTTTCACCTCTCCAACCTATCCTTTACTCACTAAACAAAATAATATTCCTAAAGCATATTGTTTACCTGTTTCAAAAACTTTTTGCATCTTCCTGTTGCCTTTGGGTAAAATACAAACCTTTTACCTGGGTTTTTAAAGTCTTCTAAAGACTGGTTCTAAACTGTCTTTCCCAGCCTGGTTTTACACTCTCTCCTTCAAGCACTTTGGTTTAACAAAATAAACTATTCTAACTCTTCTTCTATCTTAATTTTGCTCTTATGGCTTGGGCAGCACTTGCTCCCCCATCCATTACGCACCCCCCCAACCTTGCCTCTACACTCTGTTGAAAATTTTTTTCTTCCTTTAAGACTCAGCTTAGGTGCTATCTCCTCAAAGCCTTCCCCTCAATCTTTTAGCTAAAAGTCATCTTTGTCTCCTTGAATTTTCCCTCTATCTAGATCTCTTCTTTGTACCCTGGCTTCCATGCCAGGTTGCATGACACAAACTTGCCTATAACCTCACCTCTAAAGAAGAAGAAATCAAGGCAATCATTAAAAACTATTTTGCCCAATTATATGGCAACCAATATAGCAATCTAGGTGATATGGATGAATATTTACAAAAATATAAATTGCCTAGATTAACAGCAGAAAAAATAGAATACTTAAATAATCCCATATAAGAAAAAGAAATTGAACAAGCCATCAAAGAACTCCCTAAGAAAAAATCCCCAGGACCAGATATATTCACAACTGAATTCTATCAAACCTTTAAAGAACAACTAATCCCAACACTATACAAACCACATGACATAATAAGCAAAGAAGGAGTCCTACCAAATTCCCTCCATGACACAAATATGGTACTGATCCCAAAGCCAGCCAGACCAAAATCAGAGAAGGAAAACTATAGACCTATCTCCCTAATGAACATAGATGCAAAAATCTTAAACAGAATACTAGCAAAACGACTCCAGCAAGTGATCATGATGATTATTCATTATGATCAGGTGGGATTTATACAAGGAATGCAAGGATGGTTCAATACTAGGAAAACCATTCACATAATTGACCGTAGCAACAAGCAAACCAACAAAAAACACAAGATTATCTCAATAGATGCTGAAAAAGCCCTTGACAAAATACAACACTCATTTCTACTGAAAACACTAGAAAGTATAGCAACAGAAGCTCCCCTCCCAAGAATAATAAACAGTACATATCCAAAACCATCTCCAATGGGGATAAATTAGAAACCTTCCCAACAAGATCAAGAGTGAAACAAGGATGCCCACCATCACCTCCACTATTCAAAATTGTACCAGAAACACTAGCAGTAGCAACCAGAGAAGAAAAAGAAATTGAAGTTACCAAAGTAGGCAATGAAGAGAGCAAGCTACCACTCCCTGCAGATGACATGATGTCCACCCAAAAAATCCTAGAGAATCAACCAAAAAGTTAGAGGCAATAATCAACAACTCTAGCAAAGTTGCAGGATACAAAATAAATGCACACAAATCATCAGCACCTCCATATGTTTCCAACACACCATAGCAGCAAGAGCAAGAGAAAGAAATTCCATTCAAAATCACCCTAGACAATACAAAATACTTAGGAATCCATCCTCCAAGACAAACCCAAGAACTACACGAACACAACCACAAAATCCCTTCCACACAATCAAAACTAGATCTAAACAACTGGAAAAACACCGACTGCTCATGGGCGGGACGTGCCAACACAATAAAAATGACCACTCTACCCAAACTAATTTACCCACCTAGTGCCTTACCTATCAAACCACCAAAAAACTTCTTCACTGAATCAGAAAAAACTACAACAAAGTTCATTTGGAAGAACAAAAGACCAAGAACATCAAGGGAAACAATGAAAAAAAAGTGAAGGAAGGTAGCCTAGCAGCACCAGATCTCAAACTGTACTAATAAATCAGCAGACATCAAAACACCATGGCACTGGTGAAGAGACAGAAGGGAGGATCAGTGGAACAGACCCAGGGTAAGTGACGTCAGCATGTTACGATTAAAAATAATAAAGATTGATATAATAGAAATTAGTAATTTAATTAAAGCCATGGCCATACTGGTAAAATCATTAGACCACGCACTGGTAAGAATTCAAACTGCCTCTGCCATTTTACATTTTGTACCTTCCCGTCCTGCTAGCTCAGAGAGAGCTTCCTTTAGGATTCTCCTCCCATTTAAACTGTCCTATGCGTGGAGACGCAGGCGTCCCCACGCCCAAAGAACTGGAAACCCATTGGACCACGGGAAATGTAGTTTGATAGTTCCCACATGTCCATAGAAAATATATATTTACTTTTAAATGTCATCTCCCAAATTCCAATTATACAATTCCCCCTGGGATCCAGCAAAAAAAAGTTGGTCTTTTTTCTTTGCTGGATCTGTAAACATAGACAACTTCTAAAATTTTAGGAATTTGGGGGATAAAAGAAATGGATAAACAAATGGATAAAACTAGCCACATTGACAAAAAAAACAATTTGGGGGCAGTCCCCTATTGGCATAACATGTACATTTAAAACAATACATTCAATTCAAATTCAACTCCCCATAGTTCAATCAACTGTACCCCAAAGTTCAGTTTTGGACTTCATGGTACAGTGAAGGCTTTTCAGACATCTTCATGTTGTCTTCACCAAACAGGTTTGTTGTCTGGATTCTGGGGAGATGGCAAGATCTTTATCCTGAAATCATTCTCAAAAGAATTTAAACTTTACATTATAGATTATAAAACATACATTTCCTTCTAAGAATTATACATTTCCCCCTGAAATTACTCCTAAAAGAGTTAAATATACATGTATTTTTACATTATCGAAATTTTAAAAAACTTAATACACATCTCATCCCCCTGAGGTAAATTCTAAACACACCTTCTTTCCTTGAAAAAGGTATCTCAGGTCAGCTAAGGATGAGTGGCTGAGTCGCCGGGGTTGTATGAAATCAATTGGCAAAATAAAAAGAAGAAAATTCAAGAAAAAAAAAGAAGAAAAAAATTAACTTGTGAATGAAATGTAAAATGTGCAAAAAATGTAGGGGAAATAAACCGGCCTTTGAATCAAGGCCCACGGAAAGTGATTTAAGCAGTTTGATATAACACATTCTGGGCCAGGACTTAAGGAAAATGTCTCTCTCTGATCTGATTTACCATCAGCTTTTCAGGGAAGTGAGCCAAATAAATAACCAGTCTTAGGTGCTGGCCTAGGAATTTTAGTCGAGGGGACCCACGTCCTCTAAAGTTTTAGAAAAGACTGGGACTCCAGGACTCAAACCCCAATTTCCAAGCCCTAAAGTACTGGCATAGAACTCCTGCAATCATGCAGATTTGCTTTATGTTCCCTTCTGGAATCAGAGAGGCATTTAATCACAGTCCCATATTCTCAGTCTCAGGCTCAGGTATTTGCATTAAGCTTATATCACTGTAAAACAAAATGAAAAAAAAAGGATAAATAGTGATTATATATGTATTTCCAGTACAAGATGAGAAAAAGGAAAAATCAATTGCTCTAATTAAAAAAATTTTTTTTAAATCAAACATATATATATATATATATAT